>NC_056727.1:969129832-969429832 GCF_019279795.1 Protopterus annectens | reverse complement strand
TATTTCTTTTACATCTCTCAAAGCACACATTGGATTGCAAAGAAGGTCACTATTGCTTGTGTAGGGGCAGTGTACTGTCTGGGAGCAACAAGGTGGAATACATTACTAAGATCACTATTTTTTCACTTTCCTCAAAACCACATATCAGGCATATATACAGATGCATAGCTTTTGTGGTAGAGGAGACATACTATGGATATGCATGACATCAGTTAACTGAAATATATGATTGTGACCTTTTGTGCCATTTCTGCCTTTGCTTTCATCTCATTCTAACACCAGAGGAATGCACAGATAGTGACTGCTTTTTTGTGGGGTAGGGAAGCAGCCAGTATTCCCAGATATGATTTATGTATCATCTCAAGCATTTGCTTTGTTAGTGTATTGTAAACTACTATTTTGCCAGCTTTAAACATGAAGCCTTTGACACAACTTATGTTTTTCTTGAAAGAAAAAAAAAACAATAAGACTGAATTTCTTTCCTTACTCATGATTTTGTTCAGGCCTCCACTGATCAAAAATATTGAGAAAATGCTCTAAAATGCATCTCATAGCATCTATAACCCTATATCTTCTGAAGGCCTGGCAGCCCCCAGATCGCCCCAGCTTAATGTAGCTATTTCCTACACAGTTATTACTGTGTTGTATTTTCCAGCTAAGGCATATTGAAGGAGCACAAGGAAAAGTATGGTTAAACAGAGACATTGAATTTCATTCCTTACTCATAATTTTTGTTCAGACATCATTAGATGAAAATGTTGTTTAAAAAACTCTAAAATGTACTTCAGATCATCTAGAAAGCTGTGGCTTCTGGAAAAGGCTGAAGAGTAAGGCAGAATTTGTGAAAGGAAAAAGCTAGTCTGCATGGTGAAGGAAGCCCAGGATGGAAGGAAAACAAGGGGAAGCACAGGCGGGTGTGCATGCTGGGGGGAGGGAGTGACACAGTAGGCCCAGACACCACATAGCCCTTCACCTAGGACACTATTTCAGCCCTGTGCACTTGTTTATAATGTAGCATCACTGCAACTGAATGCCAAACACACTGAATGCCCCGTGTGAGATGGGCCAACATGGTATGGTATATAAGCATATGATATAATATAAGACCATTGTAGCTACACTTAAGTCTATGCATGCTACTACTAGCCTACTGAAGCATGAACTAAAATGTTTCTTGGGGGCAGTAGTGACAGGATGATACTTGGCCCCCAACTTGACGCATGCTCGGAGACCCCAAAATGCTAACACCAGTCCTGTTCAGGTCAGATGATATAACTGAGATTGAAATATAAACAATGTTTGTTAAATAAATGTGATAAATTGGAGAATATAATGACAATGAGAGAAAAGTGAAGGTTATGAAATGGAGGATGAAATGAAGGATGGCAGGTAGAAATTTTTCTGAAAGCACAAAATGAAAACAATAAGCACTTACTAAATGTTTTCATTAATGGTTTGAGGGAGACTTTGACATAAGGAGGTCAACTGAAGACTTGCTCTTTTTTTGTGGGTTAACTTCACATTTAATAACTGCATGTAGGAAATAATGATTTTGCAAAAAGAAGTTATGCATGATATAAATAAAAGAGAGGAGGTGCAGATTATGGTAGGATATGTAAATAAAATATTTGAAAGTTTAGTCCATGAAGTATTATAGCAAGTGTTAGGTGAGTATAGTATTTCAGAAAAGGTGCTGAATTTATTGAAGTCTGCATATAATAATAATAAGGTAACAATTCAGGTGAATGGGTGGATAACCAAGATGAGTTCTGGTTAAATGTAGTATGAGGCAAGACTATTCAATATGTGAGGTATTGTTTTCATTAGTAATATATGAGGTGGTGGGTGAAATAAAGGTGAATATGAAGGATGCTGTGTATATGATGACAGGAATAAGCTGAATTCTTCTGTTTTTGTCTTATGCAAATGGTTTATTTATAATAGTAAAAAATATTGAAGGTTGGATGAAGGAAGTTTTGCCCTTCTTATACCTTTTTCTGGACAATAAACTCATGTAAGTGAATGTTTCTGTTTTGTTAATCTGTACATCATTTTAATTAATATCTATTCATTAAGTTATATTAATTCAAAGAAATCAGAAATTCGTAAGGTTTGTGAGTTAGTGGAAATTCAGATTTATAATATCCAGTACACTACCTGCAGTCTACTGGACAGACAGCAAAAACTACCAAAACAGGGGAAAAGTGTTCCCAGAGCTATAAGGACTATAATTTAAAATATAGCTGAAACACTGATATGTCTTTAATGGGTAATTTGCATGTATATCTTATGTGCCTCCACTACAAGAGGTTTAAGGTATTTCACATGAAGACTCTTGCTTAGCTAAGTCTTTCTTCCAGTTTTTATTGAATGACTTGTCTGTGTGATCTTTTTTACATTTTGGTCTGAATTTTGGAAAACAAGACTATTCTTTTAAAGGGACCCACTCTCAATGGCTCAAGTTATCAATACGCAGGAGGTTGAAATGCATATTATGTGACTCATGTACATTACTGGTGCAGTTTGAACCTGAAGTAGTTGCTCAAGCAGATGAAACAAGGTCTTATGTTATTTACAGGAAAGATGAAAAGCTTTATAGAAGAAACCATACACATTTGTATACAATAATTATGTTAATTTTCAGGGAAGAAAGGCAACCAGAATTGTCAGAACTAGTACCGCTGCAGCAAAATAAAGACTGTGAAAACTGTGATAGATAGTCAAGAATTACAGAGAGATACGTTATTAATAGTTCTTGGAGGCAAAAAATAAACAGTTACAAGGATGATCAGATGTTCAGAGGGAATAGTTTTATTAAAACTCAATATGAAAGATCGCTGAAGAAAAGCAAATATATGGGCAGTTTAGAAGTTGACTGATTCAAACAACTGGAAATGTGTGGATGTTAACAAAAAAAGTGTTTCTTTGATGCAAAAGCCCTAATTAAATTGCTCAATGCAATATAATGCATGTGACCTCATAATATATATATATATATATATATATATATATATATATATATATATATGTGTGTGTGTGTGTGTGTGTGTAAAATATGTACATTTTGTGAGTAAGAAAAAGGCAGCTGTAGGATATTGGGGTATTTGCCTAACTACAGAAAGTGCATGTCATATGGTACACTCCTTTCCAGGCAAAGTCACTGTAAACACTGAATGGAAGCTGTTAACAATGCATAGTGTCTGTGTTGCTTATTGTGCATACTAACATTCAGATGATATAGGGTACTTCATAGCCTGAAATTTAAGAGGGAAATGCTTTGATACTTATGCTGATAAGATTGCCCAAATTCATGATGTTTTACTCAAGATGATTCTAGCAGCCGTGATAGTGGGGATGTTCTGATCCTCTCTCTGGCTGTGACTTGGTCTTAAGTTAAATTATCTGATTTTTAGACGTGTTAAAAATTATCTCTAATGTAGGTGCTACCTTACATCAATTAGACCCTGAACCAGTAAGGATGGTTCTATCCTGCCTTGAATATCTAAGTACAGGATTTCACATATCTGGCAATTTAGCACAGACATTTAATGCTATGGGCTGGATTCAAAAAAGGCTACATGGTAGCGCTGTAATTTGTATTCAGTAAGTGGCTCTACATGCCATGCAGAGCTGCACAAACCCTGTAAATATTGTGGCATGCTAATGACAGCATAAGCAGCTGAATTGTATGTTAAACAACCAATTGTATGCTATAAAGCAATCGTGTATGCTTAGTGCAGGTTTTGCACTCAAATTCCAAAAGCTATTGGAATACAGCCACAGAAACTACTCTACATGGAAAGAATGTTAGTGGCTGCTGTTGCTCTTCTGCATGTGTATGTGCAACCGGCCCAAGTCTATGCTGCTGCTGCTGCTAACAGATCTCAGCCAAAAAGGAGAAGGTTGTTTAGACCCCATTTCATTTTTCATGTTCTGCATGAGGTAGAAATACTAGAGTGCAACAGGGTAGATAGAGACATGCTACAGGAACTCTGCAACCTCTGTCATCCTCAGCTGAGAGCAAGGGCAAACCGAGGAGTACCAATTCCTGTGGAGACCAAAGAGAATTCTAGCTTTAGGTACCCCCAGAGACCAACAGGGACATGCTGGGGGTATCACAGGAATCAGCATCCAGGATCCTACATCAGTTCCTGAATGCTAAGCCACAGCATACCAGTGACTACATATATTTTCCCCATATTCCCTAGGACACATCTATGCAGGATTTGTACTCCATAGCACACTTCCTTGAAGATTTGGATGTCACAGACTGCATGCACATTGGGATCAGAGAGCCACTTGGTGAAAAGGGAAGAGTCTACATAAACAGAAAGGGCTTCCATTCTATTAACTGCCAGGTCATGTGCAGTGCTAATGGAATCATCCTGTATGTCTGTGCTGGCAAATCTGGCAGTTACCACAACTTCCATATCTGGCACAACTCTCAGTTGTACCAGAGGTTGTCCAAGTGGGTTATCACACAAGGTCATTTACTGGGGTTTGCAGGGGATGCACTCAAACCATGGCTGATGCCACCCATCAGAAATGTACACACACCCATAGAAAAATGCTATAATGAGGCACTTGGCTCAAACAAGAAATATCATAGAGCATGTGCTTGGGCTGCCGAAGTCAGGGTCCCAGTGCCTAGATACATCATGGGGAGTCCTGCAGTACAATCCTAGTGCTTGTGCTGCAATATTCACCGTCTATACTATCCTACACAATATTATCCTGAGAAAACAGCTTCACCAGGAACAACAAGGGGAAGGAGCACACATCCCACCACCACTGGCAAGGTCACCACAGCCAGACACAGATAAGGAGTCAGAGGGGGAACCACCAGCCATTGTGGGTATAAGTAGACATAGGCATGTACAGTATGTCCTTTCCCTGGCCAAGAGGCAACAGATGGTGCAAAGGGGTACAACATTCATCATATATACATGCACATAGTAAAACTGATGCCAGGAAATGTTCACAACCTTTACTTATCCATGTAATGGCTGTTTACTAGCATCACACAGAGTCAGCCCTGAATTAAAACAGTTTTAACTGCAGGGCTGTCAAAGTAAGTACTGAACCTGGAACATGAAAATAAATGGTTAAGAACACAAATGAATGGCAGATCCTAGCATACTGTTACTTGCAAATGGTGTGTGAGCTTTACAGCAATGACACCAATATGGGACAGGACTGATTTATGTCAAAAGATATTTGCTCTTTATCAACTAACAGACCTCATACTCAAAGATACACACAAAACAAACTTAAGAAAGCAGTGTCATTTTCAAAATAATATCAGCAATACATTTACACTAAGCACTCAATCAGCTATACACCCTGTGCATCAGAACAAATATATATGCATACTTGAATCCAAAAGACAGAAACAAAGAGATGGCAAAGTTATTGCACGGGGTGCTGTTTGGATTCAGGAGGCAAAGGCTGACACAAAAGTAGTGAGTGTGTGAGAGTAATAAAGACAGGCAGGTAGAAATTTAGCTAATTATCAAATGGCCAATGAAACAGAATGAGCTGCAAGCCTCACAAATGACTCATGTACCTGTTATGTGAGTGTGTCTGTATGGGCACTTGATGTGAAATGTTGTGAGTGTCTGCAAGAGCACAGCCAAGCTCTGAGCTAGTTCTATGTCCTGGCATGTTGGACAGGTGTGAGTCATGTATGATAGAGGTAACAGCTCATTCTCAATGCCCCTGACTGTGAGAACTGGCTCTGCTAGGAGTTGCACTATCACGTCCATGCCCATGGTAGATATACTGGTGCTACCAGAACATGACTGATGTCTGCTGGATGAGCTCTTCTCATGACTATGTCCAGGACCATGACCCATGGCCTACCATGTCTGGGTGTGGACACCTCAACTACTGATGGAGCAGTAAAAGTAGTGCCACTATGGGAGTGGGATTGGGCACAGCCACATTGGCTAACAGCAGATGATGATGCTAACTTACAGCCATATGGATGCTGTTCCCCTCCCAGCAGATATTCCATCAAAGACACTGCCCATTCCATCATGTCATTCATTTAATCCATTGAATCAGACACACAGTAGAGGTAGTCATCCACAACAGCCTGTACTATATCTACAACCCTAAGCATGTCTTCAGAAGCCCTAGTGGAACATGCCTGTGTCTCCATGAAACATGCATCAAGTAGCACGTAATGGCACACCAGGATCAGGTGGAGAGTGGACATCAGGTCTCCTCCAAGCACCACTACCAACTCTCCTGCGTGGCACCTCATCCACACTTTGGCTATGGCTAAAGTCAACCAGCACTAAAGCCACAGTAACCACACTATCCTGATCAAGTGTGTCACCCTCCACCTGTCTGATATCTGAGGGCTCGGTGGAATGGGTATGAGTAGGCATACGGACTGTATATGATGGCAATACAGGGGATGGCTGAATCTCACCCTCAAGGCAAATTCAACCTCTACCCCCTGACTCCACCTCTGTTTGGCCACCATCATTATTAGAGCCTACTGGTATTCCAACATCAAGTGGTAGGAGTCCTACACTTCCACTTTCAGGATCACCTGTGATAATAAGCAACAAACACAGCATCTAAATTCCTACTACACATTACTACTACTACACTAAATATTAAAACAATTTATATGATAAAATAACACTGGTCTCACTATTGCAGATGGTGCAGCAATACAGACACTCATTACATACACCTCACACATACAGATGAATGTATATATTATCTGAAGAATGGTCCTCAATAAGCAAAAAAAAAATCATTTGTTTACCATGTGCAGATGACTCCACACTTTGTAGGGTAGATGGTCCTGGAAGGAAGGGAAAGACAGCAATTAGCCATGACAATGGGAATAATGCAGGGGACAGTGAATGCACAATTGCCTATAAGTCCTGTAAGAGATAGTTATAACTGATACTAGGCTGACACATCCATC
Organism: Protopterus annectens; assembly: GCF_019279795.1. Classification (NCBI taxonomy): domain Eukaryota; kingdom Metazoa; phylum Chordata; order Ceratodontiformes; family Protopteridae; genus Protopterus; species Protopterus annectens. The sequence goes on along the minus strand of NC_056727.1, from coordinate 969,422,883 downwards.
CACAGCCCATGTGTAATGATCAACTACATTGTACAGGTATATCAACTTACCAGTAGGTACAGAAAAAAAATTCCCAAGAAGTCTTACTGAAATTATATATTTCGCCATACAAGCAAATCTGAAACTTGCCATATATAAGCTTACCTGGAAGCTGATCCTGGGACATAGTTGTCCTCCCAGACAAATCAGCACGGACATCGATCACATGTTGGTGTGCAGTTTCCACTGAACTGTCTGGATCTATGACAGGGGACATGAACTCCTCATTTGGTGTCAGCGGTGGCTCAGTAGCAAGACCACCCCCTTTAGTTAGCTGATCTCATGCAACTGCAGCTGCCCTCCTCCAGGCTAATGAAATCATATCAGTGGCCCGATAACACACCTGATCATAATTCCTGGCACTGCCCCCTACTGCATTGACATAATTCACTAACTGGTTCCAAATGTGCATGCAGCCATATCCCCATGTCCTCTCAAAAGCAGAAAGGCACCATGGCACCTGAATGCCTGCACTATTACATCATTTTCAGAGTCACTGAAAGGGGGGTTATGTGGATGTGTAAGCTTGGATGCCATAATCCTTTGTGACATAAAACAGAGAAGGATAGAACACATAAATAATCACCTAAGTAAAAGTCTTGCTTAGGTACGCATTTGTCAACATTTAGCACTAGAAGCAGGCTTTTCAGTCATTAAAGCTGAAGGTTATGTGGTTGTCCCACCTTCCCCTCACACAAAAAACAAGTTTTGTCCAAAGAAAGGAATACCACTTAAGTAATTTGCATGATGTTTCCCACTGAAATATCGGGATGCCTATACATTTTCATCAGAAAAGCACTTAAAACACAACTTTTGCTCTTGCAGCACACAAATGGTAGGAGGCTCCTCCACCCCCAAAACAACAAACAAATGAAGCTTTGTATAAACCAAGGAATACCACAGAATTGAATTGGTATATAGGATTTCCACACAATTATCACAATGTGTACACATTCACAACAGAACAGCCAATTTATGATTACCAGCCACCTCTTACTGTGCCCACCACTCCACTGGAGGTGGCCCTGGGTCATCTCAGAAGCATAACACCTGTGCCAGTGACACATACATTACCATTTTCTGCAATAACACAAAAGATTGTAAAATACAATTTTAACAATAATACTTGTGATGAAAGTTAATAACCTGTCTACCTGAGAAAAATAAATGTCTGCCAAAAATGCCTATGCCAACAGTAAAGTATAAGTGCATACAGATAAACGATCCATTTTCTCATGTATATACATATATATATATATATATATATATATATATATATATATATATATATATAAATTGCTTTATAACATTACAAAAGCTATGATGTACTTGAATAATACATGCATACCCTAGCAAAATTAGAAGCCTTCTCTGCAGATGAAGCACTTTCAAAGGAATAGGAATCTTCTCTTTTATCTAACTACACAAATCTCCTCACCTTCATGTTCCCTAGCTACATGGTCACCTTTTTATGGTGTAGATTGAGGCCTCTGAGCATAGTAAAGATGAAAATGAAGTGGGAACTCATTAGAATTGCTGAATACCAAATTTCTGACTTCGTGTAGCAGATGTACACATAGTGTAGACTCTGTAACACTGTTAGTTGCTAATGGCTTGCAGCTGTGACTGATTAGTGAGTGGAAGAAGGAAGACAGAACAACAATTCAAACTACCTTACCTGCATTGGGTGTGTCACCCAGGATACACTTACAAAGTGTAGAAGTAACTTTAGCAAGCTTTTAAAAGGAACTAAACAGCACACATTTATCATGTTTGTGCTATAATAGACAAACTCTCCTACCTGTGCTGATAAATGTTACACACACCTGCAGACAAAAAAGATGCATTGTTACTTGCAAAAAAGATACAGTTTTAATTGTTTCAACTTCCTCCAATGGTAGCCATCCAAATTATGTGCATTTAAAAAACAACACAAAAAGGATTACAAATAAGCAATTGCAAGAAATGCAATATAGGGCTTCAGCAGCTAATATATCCATCCATCCCTCCATCCACAGCCTCTTTTCCCCTTTTTTTTTTTTTTGCACATGGGGTCGGGTGTCACTTCAACAGCTAATAAATGGTTGCCTGTAATCACTTGCAGTAAATTGCTTGATTTTGTTTCTGGTACATTTTAATTTTTTGCTAAATAAAGTATGTTTGTACATTAATAAGATTGGAGCTGCAGGGACTGCAATTCTAATGGCAGTAGAAAGGTAGACTGGTCTGTCTGAGATGGAAAACACACATGGGGGCTTCATTGACCAGAGGGCTTTTATTTGGTTTAGTCACTTTTTTTGAGTTTATAAATTCTACTACTCATTGCAGAGGTACTTAAAAACTACATTTTCCATATATCTGTTGAGGAGCACTGCTGCGCAAGTTTAGTTATACATAGTCTATTTGTAGTTTCTACCCTCACAGCACCCATGTTAGCATGCTGTCCACCCCTTGTAGTTCACTTGAAAACAACCTGACACCATGGGTGGGCACTTTCCCAATTTCTCTGCCACCAACTTCTTTTAAATGGGCATTCTGAGACAATGTACAAAACATTCACTGACAACCACTTGGTAGAAATGGGCATTCTGAGACAATATATGAAACATTCACAGACAACCAATTCATAAAGAAAAATATACAGTATGTGACAGATGTAATTACACAATGTCACTGGAGGCAAGACACTCACAAAAAGCTCTCAAAATAACAATTAGGTTATCTGTAATATAAGCATTACACCCATCTCACATAGTACTGATCCAACACATAGACCCAACATATGCTGAGGCATTTAAAAGCAACCTTCCTAAACCCCAAAGACATCCTTGACATTTTTCCTATAAAAAGAATCCTTAGCAACCCCAAAAGCACTCCACCAAAACAACGCTCAACACAACACCTACAGTCACACCCTTTTGAGCCTCAACTACAAAGCACATAAGGCAAGCCAAACAAAACTATGCACTATTTTATTCATAGGAGCCTCAATTATCAGACATATAGATGTCCCACTAACCAGGCTGAATAAGGAGAAAATCATGGTCAGTTGTCTGTTAAGGGACAGCATCTGCCAAATCACCCACAGACTAAAGTCATTAGACCACAGGTACCAGTCATAGTCCATGTGTGCATAAATGACCTTAGACTTACCTCCCTGGACAGTATGAAGAGATACATTATGGAGCTCTCAGACTGTGTGTTCCTGGTTGGTACTTGCCTAGCATTGAGCAGCATTCTACCTTCACTAAGGATTATGTCACAATATGAACAAAAGGTGATTAATTTCAATAAATGGCTTACTTTCTATTGTCATTCCAATGGAGCTACAATGTGTGTCAACATGGGAGGATATGATCAACAGATAACATTGCTTTGCTAAGGATGGTCAGCACCTGTCTCCCCTAGGCTTTTGAATGTTGGCTAAAGGACTGCCTTTTTTAGGCAATGCCAGACTGACAAAATGTCTAACATTGCAAAGCCAACCCACTAGAATCCAAAGGTGTTACTGCTAACAAAGGAACTCCACTCCCACCAGGCTTTCCTCACCCTGGAGAATCTGGACATAAGTGCAGTTACTAAGGCATGGTTTAAAGCTATGGAGATCACCCCTACAGTGCAGGGCTACAATGCCTTCCACACATTCAGGCCAGCTACAGCACAGACAGGGACCAAAGGTGGAGGTGTCTCAATCTATATCAGCAACAAACTCACCTCAAGACTAGTCAAACAGGATAAAGTACTTGAGCTTCGTCATGTCCAGATTTCCACAGGCAAAGTCCTATATCATATCCTTGCAAACTGTTGGTCACTCTGTATGTTCCAAGAAACCCATAACATCTACCTGGACTCTCTGTAAGCCCTCAACATTCAAACCAATATTATATTCATAGGTGACTTCAGCAACTCACTATAAATGAGGATACTTTCATGACCACAAACTTACACGTCAGAGATTCCTGAACTTTGTAAACACAAACATCTTGGACTAGACAGTCCATATACTCACTACAGGTGCAAACATACTTGACCTGGTACTCACAAACATAGGAGAATTCTTTACCCCCCTAATGTAGTGTCCTGTCTAGTAAGGTCAGACCACAAAGCTGTCTCCTTGGTAATAAAACTGATTTCACTGACCCCGGCTAACCCCGTAACATCTAGGAACTATTCTAAGGCAGATTTCTGACTACTAAATGATAACCTGTCAAAATTTCAAGGCCTTCCCATCCCTGAGAACACAGCTGCCTATGCAGAATTGTTAACAAAAGACCTTTACAATCATGTCAATAGATGCATAGCAACAGCTGTGCCTACCAAAATAAGCCCGATTCAACTCAAAAAAATAAACCATATAATTACTACAAAAAATTAAAATTGCTTAACTACAAATCCCAGTAAATCTCAAAATTGTATTAAAATGTATGTAAGAAAACTCTGTAGCACCTCGGCCCACTGGTCTTAAAAGAGTCACTAGAGATTGAAAGATTCTTTAAAGGCCAGTGGGCTGAGGCACTCAAAAAATAAACCACCATGGTGGAATCCAAACATAAGCAGATTATACAACAAAAGAAGAAATCATAGCCAAGATTAAGAAGTGCTATGCCCAGGATGATAAACAACACTCTCATCAACCTATACAAACAACTAAGAAGCTAAATTAGGTTTACTATAGCCAGATTTGAGGTAATGATAGCCTCCCAGGCAAAGAACAACCACCAGGCTTTATTTAGCTGTGTCCAAAACCTCAATGGCAGCACACAGCAATGTGCAGAACTGGCTGTAAATGAAGTCACTTACATAGGTTCATAGGTGTGTACTAGGCTAATGGCCCTGAAGCCTTTACAAACCTAGCCCATACAAGTGCCCTGGCATTGTGCCCCCGAGCTGGAAGATATAGCAAATCTGCTGGCTGACAAATTCAGCAATAATTCCCCCATCTCTCCCTGGCTACCCCCCAGGAAATACCATCAAACAACTCCCCCATCTATCTATGGAATGCAGGTCATAGATGCACGCTCTAAGGCCAAAAACACTGCATCAACCCTGATAACATCTCAAGATGCTTCCTAAATAGCCTGAAACATGTCCTACTGAGACCGCTGGAATCATTGTTTAACTATAGCCTCCAGATAGGCTTTGTGCCACAAGAATGCAGAACTGTAAAAGTCATCACTCTGCACAAGAGCAGGCCAACTACCGACCCCAGTAACTACAGACCTATAAGTCTGACCAGTTTCATATGCAGCACCATGAAACGAATTATCATGGAAATAATTAATAAGGACTTAGAAAACCTTCAAACACTGAATCCAACCAAATTTGTTTTATTCTAGGGCAGGTCAAGCCTACTCAACCTGTTTGACTTCTTTGAGAAGATTACCAAGGATATGAATGAGGGCAAAACAGTAACCATTTGAAATGTCAGGACCCATTAGAGTGATTCCCAAAATATGGAGACGAATGGCCAAAAGAATGGACTATACTAAGTCCAAGATGCCATTTCTCAGAATATTGCCTTTTTCCTGAGGTATGGCAATCTTGGAGTTAGTATATATAAGTTCGGGGGGGAGGCCTTGCTTCCCACATTGAGGGGTGCAGGAGGACTTGGCCCCTACTGCAAAAATAAGTTTAAAGTTAAAGAGCAATCTTCAAGATTCGTTCTTCTCCTATGTTTTCAATCTTTTTTTTTCAGCATTTTGACTGCTGACATTTCAATAGGGAATGGGCAAAATGATGCATACTGTCTACCTTGGCTTGGCTAAGCATTTGATACAAAACTTCACTTGAGCATTGCAAACAAACTCATGGGTATAGGCATAAACCCCTATGCTATGCTCTGGATAGCCATCTGGCATTCAGATAGGACCCAGGAATTTAGGATATGGGTGATTACTTCCAAAAAGAGGCTGGTGGCTAGTGGAGCCCCTCAGGGCTCTGCTCTGTGTCCTCTTCTTTTTAGTATCTACTTCTCAGAAGTCAAAACCAATGTCATGGGCCTTTGGCTGACCAAGTTGGAAAATGATTGCAAACTGGGAGCAGTTGTAGAATCACTAACTTCCTACAGGAAGGACTAACACAGACAAATTACAGGTTCCAATGCCACAGCTTAAAACTCAGTGCCAAGAAATGCATATTGGTGCCTGTTGGAAAGCCAGACACCCTAGGAAATCACCTCATCAATAACACACCCCTAAGAGTAGAACCAGTAGTCGGATTTAGGTATGTATGCAGATAGTAACCTGGCTTTCGACCAACACGTGCCTAAGGTAGTAAGGAAGTAAGGAAATCCTTCTGTGTGTGTTATATGTTGTTCAACATGTAAGCAAGGGCATGGCATATAGGTCCAAGGAAGTCCCTCATCAGGCCTATAACTGACTATATTCCCTTCATTATGTTCCTGACCAGACACATGCAACAACTGAAAAGTCCACAGACGTTCCTGACAAAAAGAATACATGGTGTAAATAACACATCTTATGCAACTTTCCTAAAAGCCCTATCTATATGTTGTATGCAACCTTCAAAAGAGCACTAAAATGACCTCATAAACTCCTGGCACTGACCTTGCTCAAACCCTGGGTAACTCACTTCCTTAGATTCCTGTTATACTGACCTACCTACTTCCTATCTAAATAATTCCATACTCTCCATCTTCAGTTATTGGGACCTCTGTTTTATTCCACTCTTTCCATTCAGTGTTGCCCTCTTCAAACACCTTGCTGTCACCACAATAATCTCATAACTCTTCCACGCCTGCCATAATAAACCTAAATGTATAGTCAGTTTGTTAACCTTGTTAACTCAAAACTGACCAGTTGTCACCCACTCACAAACTTTACCAGCCCATATTTGAATTAGGTGGAAAGCATATTCACCATATTTGTTTATAAAGAAAAGAATAACCAGCATAACTTACTGCCTGAATATATTTATTGTAGATATTATTTATATGTCTTTAATCAAATGTTTGTAAAAATATCTGCACTGTAATTTCTGTACAAAACAGGTGTATTTGCATTGTAATCTCAAGTGTTTCTCAACCAGTACACAATTGCACCTTGTCTTTATTTCTAGGAAAAAATAATTGTAATTTTAATTTATTGCATAAAATAGTGCTTTTCTCCAAGAAACTCCAATGAAAAGTGGGAAACTTCTGCCTAGTGGACTATCACAGTTAACAAGTGCAATAAATAAATACATACATACATAATACTGTTAGGAGTTTGTTATTGACATTACATGACTGTAGATAATTTTCAGCTCATATAATTGTGATGAGTAAGTTTCTTCATTATTATGATGGTCAGTGCTTATATGGAAATATTGCTTTTATGAAATATCAAAGAACATTTTTGCTCCCAATAAAGGGGTTCTTGCTGAAATTCTGAAGGTTGCCACTGGAATTCTCAAAACAGCAAGGCTAAAAATGTTAATAATATTATTATATTATATTTATTACAAATATTGGGTAAAGTCAATCTAACACCAAATGGGAAAGTTTAGTTCAAGAACTGAATGGGAAATTGGCTAGGCTTTATAATGCCCCACTAGGGCAGTTAGCCTAGTAATTAACTATGAGCCTATAAACCTATATATTAAGTCTGCATTTGCAGTACTTCAGAGTATTCCCTTTATTCTTTGAGTTAATAAATAGCAGGGATATGGGAGGTGCTGCCCCCTCATCAAGGGTGTAGAGGGGGCAAAAGTCCTCCCAAAAGACAGTTTAATGACGCTTTCATAACAAAAAGTATTCCCTCACAATTGAGTTGGCAGTTTTAGGCCTAGCATTTTTGACAGGAAGCTCCAAAAAGTGAAGGTTGTTGAGTTCTAGATTTTAGTAAGCTGCATTAATGCATTCTTTATATTATATTACATATATATCTCTTTCGATATAGATATAGATATTATATAAGCAAGAAACAAAAATTTCCACTCACTTTCAACTTACTGCAGCCACCTTCCAGTAATAATTGCAATGAAAGCACTCCTTCTCAAATAAAACCAGCAAATAAGTCCATCTAAATAAAAAGAAAGCTATTTCCCTAACAGCACCTTTTTGCTGTAAAGAAAGTGACCAATCAAAACCAGAAGCAATGTTCTTAGACAGCCCATATATCGTTGTGTGGAAAGAAGAAGCTGATAACTGGCTTATAATATACTTAACAGTTATAATCAAAACAATACTGTCTCAGGGTCTCCCTTACCTCTGTTAGACAGAACATGCTGAAGTTGTATTTAGACTGACTGACTTGGAAGCTACTTTTATTTTATTTATTTTAGATTTGTTTACTGGGAAAGTCCGACTGGGCAGTAATTGCCCGGTTTCAGCGGAGGTCCAGGGAGAAAAGGTCCACATAGTACATCATGTTACAAAAATATTCAGATACAGAAAGCATGCGACATAGTAACAAAAAACAAGCTAGTTTCAAAAGTTCTGTACAGAAATAGTCATGTAGTCCTTTTGAGGAACATTTAAACATTAGTAAAAAACAAGCTAGTTTCTAAAGCTCTGTACAAATACATTCAGGGTAATCCTTTTGTAGAACATTTATACAATACACAGAAAGTAAAATACAGGTGGATACCATAAGATTATCATACATTTTGAAAGATCAAATCTGTTGCTACAAGAAAAGTTTATCATGTAAAGCACCATTTGCAGTTACCACTGAGAAAGGACTGGGTATTTAATAGGTTAGTCAGAGTCAGGTAATTATGCCAGCACTATTATTGTCATTAATATTTATTGTGCGATAAACTGCTTTTTTAATTATAAATGTGTAAAGGAGAGATTTCTCAGTACTATTAAAGTCTTCACTATTTACTCATACTTTGATAAACTATTACATTATTAAATTCTGGAACAGGTGACTTTTGCCTGCAATATTAATGAGTCCACTATTCGCTCATTGAATTGCTAAATCTTCATGTTAGATATGAAACCAAAGTGAATAATGACTGCTATATATCAAATGATGTGCTTAATATTTATTTCTATATCATGAGAATAAAGCACAAATATTTTTATGGAAGAATAATTCTCGTGGTTTGCACTCATGTCTAATTCAGACTTTAGCAAGTCACCTGACACTGTACCATACATTGCATTAACAAATGATTTAGAACATCTTAAATGGCTCTGTGACAGTAGCTAGGTTAAGAAGCAATTTACCAGCGGTTATCAGAAGATGAAGTCTGTGATTTTAAATGATTCAGTATCCCATAGTAAGCAAGTGTCATATTTTAGAAGGCATAGAAAGTAAAACATATATACATATGTTTTTGAAAGTTTACATGACTGCAACATATTAATGTATGTAAATACTTATGATTTAAACATATATAATACTACAATTCATTTGACTTATCTAACTGACAAGCATAAATATCATTATGATTTTATCTTAGAAGAAGTTGTCATGTGACATATTTTAAAGCAGCAGTTCAGATATACAAAATACAGATGGCTTTCTACACAATGATTTAAGTATATCTGAGAATTTACATAGCTATGCAGTATGATTTGTAACCATATCTATGAACATAAATATTTTATTTAACTGGCAATAATAAGTATGAGAAAAAAGCTTTGATGCAAGTAATTTAAAGTCTTTTAGAAGCTGTTAACTGCATTTCTATGACAGAAAATAGGAATATCCTAATATATGTAATGTCTGAACCATAACAGCCTAAGTTATTGACTCTAAATGAACATAAGAACTTATTTTTACAAACTTTGAATAAATTAATATGTAGATATGCCCCCTTTTTTTTTTCTCTCTCTCTCTCCCTTTCACTTCTTTTCTTTCTCTCTCTCTTCTCGGTCCTCAATATCAAGTTTATTTGAATGCTATTTGATTATAAATGTATTATACTAAATAGATGCACATAGTAGTATGAATTGTTTCTAAAAGTTCCTATTTGTTTATATGATGCTGATTTATCAAATGTTTAGCTTTGTCTTACTAGATAATCTAATTGAAAGAGGAACCAGTATTAAATTGATAAGGTGGCAGCTGAGGTACTGCTGCTTAGGGTAGGGGGTTAACTTGAGTGGTATGTGCTACTCAAAGTTGGAGTTTTTAACTCCAGGCTGGGTGCAAGGTTTAATCCTTATATTATTTTCTTCTGTTTACTGTTGTTTGTATATAGTTCTGACATCCACAGTACATTTTATAAACTCATTGTCACTACAAACAAAAACAAAGCTTATACAAAATCCCATAAGAGTTTCAATAAATACAGCTATATTTAAAGGTACACCTAAAGGAGGAGGTATAACATTACTTATTTTGTTAATTGTTATTCTGATTATAAGTTTTATATGTTTTAAAAATGCCAAATGACTTCTCTAAAAGGAATTTCTTTAAACATTAATGGACTGAATAATCCATGTAAAAGGGCAAGCTTAATGAGATACATTAATTTACATAAGGCTAACTTAGTATTCCTTCAAGAAACACATCTCCTGAAAAAGGATATTGATAAATTAGCCACTAATAAATATACAGTATTAGTTAGTTCAGAGCACACTCAGAAAAAAAGAGGAGTGGCTATTTTATGGAATAAAAGTATGCCCATACCTAAAACTATTAAGTCTTATGAAGATGATAAAGGAATGTTTTGTATGGTTACAATACAATTTAATGGAAAGACATATACATTAATCAATGTATATTGGATACCAGGAATTGGTATTAATACAGTGAAATACCATCTTAATAAGATTCTTATCATTTGAATGATATTAATAATCAGATTGAGTCAAAATCATTACCATACACCTTTTTTTCTAACAGGTATAAAACCTATTCAAAAATAGATAGAGTCTTTATTTCTAACCAGATGGTAACATAATTAATTAATTCTAAAATCATTTCGTGTCCTATATCAAATCATAATTCAATTGTCTTTGAGTTCATGATAAAAAATACTTACAATGTTCAGATCAAAAGGATACCAGCATACTTAACTCAACTAAAAGACTATAAAGATTATATACTTTCAGAAGTGCAACATTTTTAGACATAAATAATACTCCTGAAGTCTCCATTGTTTATGTTTGGGATGCTTTAAAATCATATCTATATGGACAAAGTATCAGATGGTATAATAATAAAAGGAAATCTTGGGATAAGGAATTATTAGATATTCAAAGCAAATTAGACTCTTATAAGCATAATAATAAAGAAAATATTATGGACAAAAAAGTCATTGAAGAAATAAACAAACTAAATGAGAAATACAAAGAAATATTAACTCATAAAGTTAAAATAACTTTAGAGAATACAAGTTTTGTTTTACTCAATAAGTCCCAAATACTTACATAGACTTAAAAATAAAACAAAAAGGTTGAATAAGCAAAATCATATTAAAGAAATTTTCTCTCTAAGGAAAAGAAGAATGTTTCTAGTCTACCAGAAATATTAGATGAATTTAGAAATCACTTTTACAAAATTAATCATAATAACATTAACATGGAACCTAAAGATAAAATAAAGAAATTTATAACTACAAACATGAATAAAAAACTTAATAAACAACAGACTAAATTATTGGATAAAAATATTTCATATACAGAGGTTGTTACACAAATAAACAAGCTTAAATCAAACAAAGCACCAGGTAATGATGGTATTATACCAGAGATATATAAAATTCTTTCTAAAAGTACATACTCATTAATACATAAGGTTTTTATTTTGGCCCAAAATGAGTTAATAACTCCCCCATCTTGGCAATACACATTTATTTCGCCAATTTTAAAACCCAATAAAGATCCAACTAGATGCACTTCATATCGACCTATTTCATTACTTAATGTTGATTATAAAATGTTTATGAGTATTTTTGCTGATAGATTGAAGACAATCATCCCAGGCATTATAGATATAGATCAGACAGGCTTCATTGTAAATAGAAATACTTTTGATAATATAAGGAGAACTCTAACATTGATTTTGCAAATAGGAAAAAGAAAGATTTAACACTTATTAGTCTCGACATAAGTTCAGCATTTGATTCAGTAAGTTGGGACTACTTGTTTATCTTACTGAAGTGCACAAACTTTTCAGATGCATTTGTAAATCTGATTGAGCATTTATATAAAGGAGCATTGGCTTACATTAAGATAGGAACATATGTCTCACAAAAAATACCCATTTTAAAAGGTACAAAACAAGGGTGTCCACTCTCTCCATTATTATTTACTTTAATAATGGAGCCTTGGGCTAATCTGATCAGAAACAGTACTGACATAGAAGGATTTGATATAGATGAAAATACAACATCTAAAATTCAACTTTTTGCAGATGATGTTCTAATTACATCAGCAGGATCTAATTCTTCTATGCAGTCCCTATTTGATAAAATTATGAAGTTTAAAAATATTTCTGGTTTAATGTTCAATGAAGAAAAAACTAAAATACTACCTATATATACACGAAAAAATGTTCTCGTTAGTAATTTTAGTAAATATATACCCAATTCAGGTCAGATAACTTACTTAGGTATAATATTAACTAAGGATATCAAATCTATTATACATAATAATTATAATACCTGTCTTCTTAATATACAAAATATTTTCAATACCTGGAATAATATGTTTTTTACTATGGAAGAGAGATTTACAATTATTAAAATGATAATATTCCCTAAGATATTATACTTAATACAATCAATAATACTCCCACCTACAAAAATAATTATCAAGAAATTGAATACACTAATGTTAAATTTCTTATGGGCACCTAATAGACCTAGGATTGCATTAAAGAAACATACTAATAGCTGGTCTCAAGGGGGCATTTCTTTTCCAGACTTTAACTTATATACTATCTCTTCTATTATAAAAGTTATTACTTTGTTAAATGATCAGTCATATGTTGCAAAATGGAAAGATTACTGGGAACTAATTAGTATTCACTTCATGAAAATCTCTTTAACACATAAAAATATGATTGTAAATAACTCCATGTTATGGTTACTAAAAGAATTTTGTACTTCACCTATTACACCAAAATATATAGTTAGTTATCCATTAAACATTATTATTAGTTATCGTAATTTTATATTCATGCATCCTAAGTATAAGGAATGGAATTTTATTATATTCCCTATAATGTATACACAAGGTATGCCTTTGTCATCCACTTCTGAAAGAACTCATTTAGTCACAGAAAATGATCTAAAGTACTGGTATCAGTTGCTATCTGATAATAAAGTTAAAAATTTAGACTTCTTAAAACAAGAATTTGATCTGAGAGAAACTTGTTGGTTAGAAGTTCAGACCTTTAGACAACATCTTATTAATAAAATTGACTTAATGTCTATAACAGTTAAAGAATCTATTCCAACACTGATTGATTACTTGATATTAAATTTACAACATAAAGTTTCTGATAAAGGTAAGCTTTCATACATACATAAAATTATCAGAGAAGAAACTTATTACAGTGTAGATACCTATTGGAATTATTTCACTTCCATTAATGGTGAATAACCAAATCAACAAGATAAACAATATATATTGGAATCTGCCTATAAAACTACTTCTTCCATTATTTGGAGACTTTTTACTTGGAAATTTTTACATAGATCCTTTTATACACCTTTGACGATGAATAAAATAAATAATAAAGACAATCTATGTAAAAGATGTAATGTAGAAATTAATGCTGATTGGGCACATATGTTTTATGACTGTATAAAATTGAAAGAATATTGGAAGTCAATCAATGATTTTTTGCAGGCTCTTTTTACAGATAATTTCATTATTTCTAAATCTCTTATATTATTCAACACTCCTGTTCCTCAAAGTGTTAAAAAGGTTAAGCTTCCCTTGTTATGGTCTATTCTAGCAGTGGCTAGAAAAATAATAACCAGAAATTGGATTTCAGATACTCCTCCTTCGTTTAATGAATTTAAAAATGTTATGACTGTAGTGTGCCATATGGAATTGATGACAATAAAATCAAGAACTACTAGAAAAACATCTTACTATATTATATGGGATACTTTACAAAATCTGTTAAAAAAATCTTAGCTTCAATAGCATGGTATTTTAGTTTAATTAACTGATTTGATTGTAGTGGATGTCTTTGTAAATACTTTGGTTATTTTATTGAATGTTATAACCATTTCTATTTTAATTACTTGTATAAAATTGTTATGATATTTATTTTGTATGTTAAAAACAATAAACTTGTTTTAAAAAAAAAAGAAGATGAAGTCTGATTCAGTATAAAGGGCAGATGTATTCTCAGTTTGGTGATAAGGTAATTAGGACTGAATGGAGTGTGGCTCATAACACAGAGGAGAGGATTAGAGAAAATCAGATTCATTCTGATAATAACATGCTCAACAGTTGAGGTCTCACAGGAGTCAGTCATGGAACTTGTAATTTTCAAGGCCCATTTCCCTAGTTAATGATTTGTTCCATCTCATTTTAGTCTCATAGTTCACCCCCATAAATGTTTAACTATTACCTACATGACAACCAGCAATGAAGAAATAAATAAATAAAATGCAAAACAAACAAACACATAAATGTTTAGAGAAACAATGCTGAAAGTTGCTGGAAGGATGAGAACAGAGTTCACAAGACATTAGAAAGAGCAGCTTCAAAAATGCAAGTGTATTTCTTTATTAATTCATTTTATTATTTATTTTAGTTATTTTTGTTTGCTGAGTAGCATTGTGTAACAGGTCAGAGTCCTTTTACATTGAAATCATAGGTAGGAAAGCTTTATCTCCATAAAAACAATTCCATCTATTGTAGTATTGAATTGAGTTTAAAATGTTATAGTTTTATACAAATAGTTGCAAAGCATGGAGAAAAGTATACAATAAGGCTTTGTGAAAATTGTCTAGTAGATATCATATTTACAAGAAATCTGAATGTTGCATAAATATCAGAAGCACACTCAAAGCTATAAAACAGTGAGACGTTGTACAGACATATATTACTGTAATGGTAGTAATGGAAAATTATTTTTATGATGACATATATAGGCTAGACTAGCAAAAGAGTCATTGTGTTCACACTTACTTTGTTCCTAATAAGGTGTCTTTACATTTGCTTGCTTATTTGTATATTCATGACGGTGCCCTTTTACTGTACCCAAATTGCATATACCATTGAAAAGTATCCATCAAATATTGCGGTAGTTTCTTCTTCCAAAATGCAAATAAAATAGTGTATATAGTGCGAAAATGATAAGAGCTAGATGGGCATTTACATACGTATTATATGTGTACATCTACCATTATGTATTCATTGTTTTACTATGAGCAAACGCAAGTTTTTTTTTTTACTTAGTTATTAGAAATCCTGACATATTTGACTTTAGTTGTTTTAAAGATGAATACAGATAAATGGGAAGGGGAGTATTTTCATATAAAGTGATAAGTAATGGTAGATATATCCAAAAGCCAGATGATGCAGACTGAGGGCAAAAATACATGAAACGAGTAAATAACTGAAGGGTACAAATTATTTTCAAGACACAGCAACCTGAAGCGCATTCATAGTAGGTGACTTAAAATAAACTACTAATATGTGTGACAGAGATACAGAGGGAGAGAGGGACTTGAAAGAATTGCTGGCAAAATCCTAGGATATATAAGAAAATGCATGTCCAGTAGAAAACAAGAGATTAACTTCGTAAAGTCAAGTAACAAGACCACATTTCAAGCTCAGGTACAGTTCTGGAGACCATATGTTAAATAACACAAATTGGATATAGTTCAAATGAGACAGCTAACCACATGATTTGTATCAGTTCCTGTAGCAGAAGATGTTAGTATGTAGTCCTAAAGAAAGGATATAAAACTGACCTTAGGTACTGCAAGGAAGGAGAACAGGCAAAGTTATTACCATCTTTCAAAAAAGATACAAAGATAAAAGGTGGAGGTTCAAGGGCGATATGAGAAAAAATTTTCTTGTATAAAGATTGATGATAGACTAAAACTGCCTTCTTGAAAGGTAATACATTCAAAAGCAAAATGTAGTTTAAAATACACAGGATATAGACGCAGGACAATTCTGATGAGATGTAAAAACATGCCACAACTTAGGCAGCATTCACATCATATGCAGCATGTATGAAATCAGGAAAGTAAATGAGCCGTGTGTATCTTTGTTACTGCCAAGTCTTGTGACATCTAATGAGACTGCTTGATCTTCAGCAGTCTCACTTCCTTGAAGTCCATTGTTTTCCATCATCACTTCATCCTGGGTTCCTTCCTATCCTTTTCTTTCTCTATACATACTAAGCCTAACCTCCCACCTGACACCCTGTTACATTATCTTTGTTTAAGAGTAAGCTAAAAAAACTGAGTCAGAGTTTCTGTCTGATCTCTAGCCTTATTTAACCCTAGTTTCAAACTCCAGAAAAGCAATGGACCACTGTGTGTCCTAGCATGTCTAATGAATTTATTTGACTATTCATTAACTCTGACCATCTCCTTCTCTAGGTCTTTCAAACAGCTTTACTGACTATTTTCTTATTTCTTTGTAGGTCTTCTTCTGACTTTCTAAATTTCATTTTCTCTTTCATTATCATGCCTTCCTTGTTTCATCTTATCACAATATTTTCCCATCATTTTAGTGAAACTGAGGGTTATTCCTTCCCATAATTCCTTCTTCTCCTGATAATGGACTGTATTTCCTTTCCCAGTACTTCTATGACACTTCTGTATCTCTTATATCCTTTTCTGCCACCCTTCCATATTAATTCTGCAACCCTTCCTAACAGACTAAACTCTAAACTCTTCCGGTCATAGGCATTTGCCTTTGTTCTGTTTCCTAGCAATTCTTCTACATCGTAACATGATTAGCATTGTCCATTGGCTCTCTCACTCTATCATCTCTGCCTGTGTCACTCCACCTGTATTGGTATGTCTCCTTCTTGTTTGGACTTTGCACTGTCTCTTTATGCCTGACATCTATCAGTGTTTCTAGAATTTCTTCTCCTATATTCTGTACATAGGCACATTCATCCTTACAGTTGGAAGACATATATCTCCCATGACTATGTTTCTCCTCCATTTAAGACATATAGACATTTTTGCCATTTTATGTATCTTCCTTCATTTCTTTCATGAATCAGATTATCTGTATACCATAGCTTCCCACCAAGGATCTTTCACTTTTTCCTCTTGCCTTAAGGCCAGTTCTTCAGTCTATAATTCCTTTTCTACATTAAGGTACATCAACTAGTTTGTAACTATCTGGCTGCTGCTTTTTCCTATTTTTTTATCATGGACTAAATTTGCCTTTCTGTGATCCTCAGATTTTGTGTGTAGAAATTTGAAAATAATGTTGATGATAGTACCATGTTCTTAGATGTGTCCCTTTTGCTTGCACTGCACTGTCATGCATGCAAGCATTTGGTCTGATGTTTACTTCCATTTTTGTTGGTTCTAAATGTATATAGCTTTCATACTCTACTTCTGCCATAAGTTAAGTGCTTAGTCAGTGCTGAATTAATTTCTAACCCTTCTCCATGTGTATCTAGCTCATCCAGTTAAAACATTATCACCTCATGCTTCACCACTGTCCTTTCCCTATTGTTCACTCATACATTTTTGCATGGTCAGTATCTGGCAAGCATATTCTTACAGTTTGGAAACATAGTATGGATTTGCTCAATATGTATAGTTTTATTTTTAGGCTGGTCCTTGGCAGAAAAATATGTATAGTTATTCTGATTTTAACTCTACTTTCTGGGTTTTTGAAAACTGAACTGGACTGCTCCTGTGAGACAGCGTTCTCCTCTTTCAGTTGCATAAACTGGTCTGACAGAGATATCAGGCAGCATTCAGAGAGAAAAAAAAGTTTTTTTCCCTTCACTCTTTTGTGATGCCATAATACTATAACTCACAATTCTTACTGACTGCAATAGTATATACAAAAGGGTACCAAATTCCCATGACTGAGCTCTATATCTTTTATAAAAAAACAAACTTTTTTTTTTCCTTTTCCATGATTGTATGTTAATACAAGATATATGCACAAAAGTATGAAACTGCTGACAACTAACTTTTTTCCAGAGAAGTCAATGAGTGGTTTTATGACAGTCAAGGCATTCTAAGTGATCCATTGCACTGGCCAGAGCAGAAATGACTCAAACTTAGCAATGCAAAAACTGGGACTATGTTTATACATGCTACCATCTGTCCATCTCACTTTGCTTTCCTGTTTGATCATCTATCAGGAACATCAGCTGGAATCTGTATCTCAGTTTTTTTCTTTGGGTGTGGTCCTTGCTAAAAACTAATGCTTAAAGACCAGGCTTCAGCTGCTGTTATAATATCCTATTTTCATCTCAGGAATACAATCAAGGATGAAACATTTAATACCACCTTCATCCTTAATCACAGTAGTTGAAGCAGTGGCAGTGTCTCACTTGGGTTAACAGATGGTGATCTGACTCATCTACAGCAGGTGCAGAACTTTGCTGCAAAACTATTGACCAGCACTCCTAGCACAAGCCGCATCATGCTGGTTGTACTCAGAAGCATAGCTGGCTCAAACAGCACTCTCTGACAATATCATGAACCAGCATTCCACCCTTTCAGCTCAAGTAAAGAGCAAAAAAAACCCCAAAAATAGCACTTTACTGTACACATTACTGTAGTGAGCCAAATGCTACATTGTAGAGACTGTCTTATTACAGATCCATGTCATCCCCACCCCTCCAGTTCTTCCAAAAAAAAAAGGATTGGTACACCATTCAGATGGCCAGATGCATACACCCCTTCTCTGTAGTCATTCAGGTCTCGTTTCTGTGCCCTGCCCCTGACCTTCCTCCATTTTATTTAAAAAATAATAATAATAATTTCTTCTTGTTATAAACTAGATCAAACCGCTTGCTACAAATGTAGCAAACAGCTGCAACAGTTTATACCCTGCCTGCCTTGAGTGCTAGCCTCAGGTTTTGGTTATGTAAATATATTTTTTACTTTTGAATTGTAGCAAACTGCTTGCTACAATGCAACAAGTAGTTGCTACAGTTTAGAGCACAGATGTAGTGCTACAGCTCTCAGGTCTGACAACAAATGGAATACAAGCTTCTAGAGATTGAGATCAGTTGATCACACTCTCCCCCAACACTTTGCTTTCAAGGGCAGCTTTCCCTTTCATCCCACCCTAACTACACTGCTGGTTGTTCTTGCTACTGTCTGAAGTCAAATGAATATTTTAAATTCTGATTCTCATCTACTGTGATGTTCACAATGTTGCTCCTGTTTATTAAAAAGAATTGCTGAGATCCTATGCTTCAGCAAGGCAGCTAAGATCCTCAGATGAGGGATAAACAGCATTTTAGTATACTGGAGTTTATGTTATTTTTATATGGTCATTTCAAATATAAGTTTATTATAGTGCTTAATTATATAAGAAATTTACAAAGCAGTAACTTGAACAGTGTAAAACAAAAGATAAAATAAATAAATAAACAGCCATGTTACATTCACAATGGTGAAGTTCTCAATAAACAAAGAACAAACCCTTGAAATCTGTAAAAATGTAGAAGACAAAATACAAATGAACATAATTACTGAACATTGATACATCATATAAATATAAACCAAATACCCAGTTGAACCAGTTTTCTATATAAAATAAAGCCCATTGAATAAAATTGAGATTTACCCATAAAAAGTGGCTCATAAATCAGTTGTATCCATATAAAGCATGCCACACAGAAAGATAAAAAGCTTCTAAAAGATGAAATCATTTGCCTATAAAAAGTCAACACTGTGGGAGAAATATATGCATCAAACAAGCAACTAACCAAAAAGAAAAATACAAATAACCTCTACCAATTACCAGTGTTTAAACTTAACATACAAATGGTCAAGATATGTCACCTAGCAGACTGTTCAGTATATCTACAAAGAGGAGAAACTGCTGTATATCTCTTCTAAAATGCATGAACAAAGCAATCTTCAAAACATCCGAGGAATCCAAATTCCATGAACATCCATCAGATAACTCTCCTTGATGAAGTGTCATGTTCATTTTCAGTTCTATTCAGGAAACTATACAAACTCACAGGTGCCATAGCTATTAACAAGCTGCTAAACGTCCATTACCAAAAAAACAAAAAAAAAAAAAAAAAAACAAAGGCCCTGCTCCTGAAAGCAAACTGTATATCTCTCAACTGTCCATATTTTTGCAGAATGTCTAGATTTTTACTTCATATTTTTGGACTATTCCTCATAACATTTGTAGTTTTCTGGCAAATCACCGGGATGATCTGAGAACAGAATTCACTAAAGAATGACATACATTTGGGTTTCAGACTTCAAGTGCTTCAGAAAATGTATGTTAACACAAACCCTATTACTATAGCAATGTTCTAAGTTTATAAGAGCAATATTTAAAAGATATCCTTATTTTTGAGCCTTTGTGTCCCCCCCCCCCCTCCATTTTGTCAGACTTTGTCCATATTTCTTGCACCAAGTGGTTGAGAGGTATGGCAAATTGTATCTCTGACTTCAATGCTTCTGAAGCACTCCAGGCAAAGCAACAAACCATACTCAGGCAGACAGAAACAGCAACAACCAAGCCACAAAAAATAGTCTTCAATATATAAGTTCATTGACAGCAAACTGGTGAAGATGTGAAGCTCAGACATTTGAAAAAGCAAATGGCTGTCATCTTTTATGCTCAATATGCAACATTTTGCTGATTAGCAAGTGCAAAGTTCAATCAAAAAGTAAATTAAAAAAAAAGAAAAGTGTGCTTGTGTGTGTTTCTGTGTGCATTTGTGAGTGTGAGTGTGAATGTGCTTGTGTGCCTGAAAGCATAAGCAAGACAGAGAGAGAAAGAGATTCAGACACAAAGAAAGACTGAGCACTGACTGCAACAGGCAGTGTACAAAACGTTTACATTTTAATATTGACTATCTTAATACTCAGTGATTTACCAAGAATTAAATAGGCAGTGCAATTATATGGGCAAGATTAGAGGGCAAGAAAGGGAGTGGGAGGGGAATGTGGAAGTGGGCGAGGTGAAGACAGAGAGAGACATAATACCTTTTTTTTTAAATAATAAGCATTGTAGCTGGATGGTTTTGAGGACTGATATGGCTGTAATTTGTGTGTGTGTGCCTGTGTGTGTGTGTGTGTGTGTGTGTGTGTGTGTGTGTGTGTGTGTGCCTGTGTGTGTGTGTGTGTGTGTGTGTGTGTGTGTGTGTGTGTGTGTGTGTGTGTGTGTGAGAAAGAGACAAAGACAGAGAGTGGGTTTGTTTCTATATATGTCTATCTGTCTGCATTTCTGAATGTGTATATTTCTATATATATGTGAGTATGTCTCTCTAGGTGTGTGTGCGTGTGTGTGTGTGTGGATATTAAATAATTACACATTTTGGTTGTAAAATACTGTCTCCAGCAACAACTGCACATACTACAGCAAGTTTGAAAAAATATGGAGGAGGAATTATTTTACATAAAAAAGATAATCATAATATATATATATATATATATATATATATATATATATATATATATATATATATATATATAATTTATTTATTTTATTTTACATTTGTTTATCAGGAAAGTCTGACTGGGCATGAAACCCATTTTCAGTGGAGGCCCGGGGAGAAAAGCTCCACAAAGGCTAGTACAGTAAATGCAATAAAAACTCAAGTTATTAAAGTACAGAACAAAAGAAAGTAGCTGAAGTATGATAATACAGTAAAATAAATATAGGATAAATGGACAATATAATATAACAGTATGTGAAAAATCTACAATACAGTTGTAGGGAAATCCATTCACTTATGTGGTTAAATTCATACAATGGTTAGTACAAGAGATACAATAAACATAAGTTGTTTAAGTACAGAACAAATAAAGGAGCTGTTGTTTGCTTGCACAGTAAGATTAACAAATGGTAAACATCAATACAATACAAAAGCAAAGGAAAAATATACACTACAGTTGCAGGCTGGGTGTTGCATTCTGTTGCAGTAATGAGAATACTATTTCACAATACTGCAAGTCTGAATGCCGGTAGTTTGCGTTTGTGTGTTTAGAATTTGCTTTTAGAACAATTATATAATCTAAACACACTACGTAAATGCACAATGGAATAAGATTGCACTATCTGGGTGGGATTATAAAGTATTATTTAGTCCTATAGCTAGCTGTTGCTAGTATTGTGTAATGGTGGGTGGTAGTGAAGGGTAGATAGTACAAGAGTATGGTTGCGTACTATTATGTAGAGGGAGTTGTATTGTTCTATTATGGGGAACTACCCAGGATCTGTACAATTGCATATCCAAGACCTGTTTAAATGGGACCAGAGGAGTTTTTTGAAGGTATTTTTGTTTTCTATGGTCCTGATATCTGGGGGGGGAGTGGCATTCCGTGCTTTTGCAATAGAAGTAGAGTAGAGGGAGTCCCCAAAGCTATTTTTGCTTTTGGTTATGTCAACTAATGCTTTGTTGGTGGATCTTAGTAGATGTTTGTTAGAACAGATATTCAGTAGGCCATGTAGTGCTGGAGTTTTATTGGGATTATATAGGATTTGGTGGGCAATAATCATTTGGTTATATGTTATGTCAGCAGGTTTGGTAATTCTAGCCAGGATAATTGCTTGAGAACCTGGCAGTGATGTGTACTGAAGGGTTAGTAAGTTGTGAACGTTGCTATTTTATTGCAGCTACTGTTTAGTTTAAATAAAAATTGACAAATGGCAGAGCACTTCAATAAAATAAATAAAACAAGGTAAGCACTTTCATAGAAATAGTTCCATTTCATCAGACCATATACCAAAATTAAATATGCAATCAATTTATATATCAATTTATATATCAAAAACCCAATTGCACTTGAAGTTAAAATCACATGATAATAAAAATAATTAAGGTCACATGACACAATAAAATAAGTCACTTTCTAGGCTTCCTGCTCTTTAATATAGGTCTTAAAGAGACCTTATCATTCAGCCCCCCCCCCTTTATCAGCCTGTAAGTTCAATATCCAAAACAGTTCTTTGTCTTCTGTAACATTTCTAATGTCCCCTAAATGGCCATTCTCTTTAACATGTTCTATTACTCTGAATCTAAACATATGGTTTTCTGAAGTATCCAATACATGTTTATCTAAAGAAGTTGAAGGATTAGCTTGTTGAATGTCCCTGATGTGTTCTCTCATCCCTTCCATTAACGTTCGATTAGTTTTGCCCACATACAATTTATTGCACATTGAACACTGGGCTAAATATACTACATGTTTGGATCTACAAGTTGCTCTTACATTAAACTTATAGGATCTCTGTGTGATTGGATGTAAGAAAACATTGTTACTATCAATCACGGAACAAAAATTACAACTGCCACAAGGCATAGTACATGCCAAGGATACTCCATCAATTTCATTACGTCCAATATTTTTATAACATAAAATTCTTTTCAAGGATCTTTTGTTCTTAAAACAGAAAGATGGTGTCTGTCCTATTACATTATTGACCTCTTTGTCTGTCTTTAAAATATGCCAGTTCTTATCAATAATGTCACAAATTACTCTAATATTACTCGAATAAGTCAGGCAAAGCTTAGGCGCTTCTATACCAAACCCACTCCTATTATATGATGCATAATTATCAATGTGTCCTGAAAATATGGAGTGGCTGTGCTGTCCCTTAATTCTTTCACCTTACAACGTTGGTAATCGAACTCCTTAGCACTATAACCCCTTTCCATCAGTTCCTTCTGCATTGTATTGACAGCATCATCAAAAGTGTGTTCATTGTTATTTAGACGTGAGAGCCTCAGTGCCTGGCCCGTAATTATATTTCTGTAAATATGCGGTGGGTGCAAGCTACTCCAGTGTAAAAAATGGTTGGTGTGACATTTCTTCCTGAATCTAGTAGTATTAATCTTATTTAAATTACCCTTACTAAGATGTATATCTAAAAAATGTATCTCACTATCAGAAGCATTCAAAGAGAACTTAAGGAATGTTGCGATAGTATGGAAATAATCTACAAATGTTCGTAGTTGATCATAGTTGCCCATCCACAGAATAAATACATTGTTCACAAATCTGTGATAGAACTTAATGTAGGGGGTATACACATTATCAATTAATATGTAGCTATTTTCCCACTGCACCAATACAGCATTAACATAGCTGTTGGCACTGGGGGCACCCATTGCTACACTAGTTTTTTGATGGTAACATTTATTAGCAAACATAAAGACATTATTTTCCAAAATAGTTTCTACAAACAAGCACAATAAATCTATCTTATCAGTCCTGTACATACTATTTTTTATCAAAAACTCTTTCATGAAGTCCAACCCTAAATCATTAGGAATAACAGTAATTTTATAAAGAATTAATGTCTAGTGTAACAGATAGTCATTTCGTAAATCCATTTGTTAATAAACATGATATAATTCCTTTAGAAATTGTCTGGTATCATTTAGAACTACTGCATATTTCTCTAAGACTGTTCATAAATGTTTTTCTGCAAACACTGACAACACTTCAGTTACCCATCCCTGCCCTGACACAATGGGTCTGAGTGATGGGTTAATCAAATCTTTGTGTATTTTTAGAAGGGCCTGAAACAGTGTAATCATTGGTATCTCCACTAAACAGAATTTATAAACTTCCAGGCTAATAATCTTGTTAGAAAGACAGTCAATCAACATTCTATGTGCATTCCGAATTAACTTATAAATATGTAAGAGTGTAACAAACTCATATGTGTTCTTATCATTTAATAATGCTAGAACCATTTCATTATATTTGTCTGTATCCATAACAATTATGGCTCCTCTTTTGTTGGCAGGCCTGATGCAAATATTGTCATCTGAATGCAACTTTTCTAAAGCTGTTTTACTCATATTATAAAAACGTCTATTCAGTTTCTCATTCATACTAACTGCAGTATTAAGTTCACATTCACATACATTTCAGAAAACCTCTAATGCTGATTTCAAACTAGGATTAAATAGACTCGGTTTACGATAAATACTCACTGTTTCATTCCCTGAATACATAAGTTTTAACATTACTTTCCATGCAAACAATCTAATGCCCATAGACACTTCTCCTAGACTAAGTCTGGCTGGGACAAATGAAAGCCCTTTTTGCAAAACAGATGTCATCAGATGTCAGCATTCTATATGAAATATTGTAAATCAATCATTTGCTGTTTTTGCTCATAGTTTCTTAATTGTTGGGATGTGTGGCATTAATAGCATCGCTGGTTGAGTCCTCCTGCATTTGCGCCGTCTGCTGTTGGAGTGACCTCTCTCCACTGTCCCAATATCTAGGCAGAGGCAGCTGCATAAAAACCTGAGTTTGCCCATTGTTTTTAGTTTTTGGACATCACATACATCACTGTTATTGCAGGCACCGGGGGTCGTAGAGAGAGCAGTGCAACTCATCACCGGTACCAACAATGTTATAACAGGTCTTTGGTTAATTTCAGCAGCATTGGAGGAAATAGTATTATTCTTTTCATTTCTGGTCTCATGAGTTTCTGTTTTATGTTCCAGTTTTCTGGACCATGCAAACACTTGACCACTGTTAAAGTCTTGGAAGTCTCTATGTAACGTCCTAATTTTTTGTTGCTTCCAGCACGATTCATATGTTGTTGTATTATCAATGATTTCATTCATATGGGCATTAACCAGAGGGACTGGAAACTTATCAAATAAATTCTGCTGCAAACAAGTAACTGAATCAATCAATGAGACCTCAAATGGCTTCAAATGATCAATTAGCATTTGTATATATTTAAAACTAGTGACCAGATTAAATTTTTGCTAGCACTTTAAACGATCCGGATATGTAGTACCATAGGTCGGCATGACTAACACCCGTTACCCTCTAGGTATTACTTTATAGTGTAAGCAATCCTCCATATGGAGTCTTTGTCACTGGTATCATTTTAACTTAAAAAGCTGGCTTTCTAATTCTTTCAGCTGTTTATTATAGTCTTCCAAGTTAATGCCACCAAGGTCCATTTCTGTGTCTCTTTCAGCTGGATTCAAAGACAGCAATGGATTACCATTCACTTTAAGAACTTTCTTTAATATCTCATTACTTCTCAAATTGTTAAATGTTCCTGAGTTAAAGTCTAACTCCCAATCAAAGCCATCTGTCATGGTGTCCACTCGATAAGAAACAACAGAATAAAAAAAACAACACTCCAATGGTCACCAACAGCACATAAAAAACAATATAAATAAAAAAGAAATGTGTTGACAAAAGGCAGAGCACTTTAATAAAATAAATAAAACAAGGTAAGCACTTTCATAGAAATAGTTCCACTTCATCAGACCATATACCAAAATTAAATATACAATCAATGTATATATCAAAAACCCAATCAGATTTGAAGTTAAAATCACATGATAATAAAAATAATTAAGGTCACATGACACAATAAAACAAGTCACATTCTAGGCTTTCTGCTCTTTAATCTAGGTCTTAAAGAGACTTTATCATTCAGGGTCCCCTCTTTATCAGCCTGTAAGTTCAATATCCAAAACAGTTCTTTATCATCTGTAACATTTTTAATATGCCCTAAATGGCCATTCTCTTTAATATGTTCTATCTGAATTTAAACATATGGTTTTCTGAAGTATCCAATACATGTTCATCTAAAGAACTTGAAGGACTAGCGTGTCGAATGTCCCTGATGTGTCCTCTCATCTTTTTCATTAACGTTCGATTAGTTTTTCCCACATAAAATTTATTGCACATTGAACA
Source organism: Protopterus annectens (assembly GCF_019279795.1). Taxonomy (NCBI): domain Eukaryota; kingdom Metazoa; phylum Chordata; order Ceratodontiformes; family Protopteridae; genus Protopterus; species Protopterus annectens. The sequence continues at coordinate 969,396,090 of NC_056727.1, read as the reverse complement.
CTGCGCTAAATATACTAGATGTTTGGATCTACAACTCTCTCTTACATTAAACTTATAGGATCTCTGTGTAATTGGATGACAGAAAACATTGTTACTATCAATCAGGGAACAAAAATAAAGAGGGGTCCTGAATGATAAGGTCTCTTTAAGACCTAAATTAAAGAGCAGGAAGCCTAGAATGTGACTTATTTTATTGTGTCATGTAACCTTAATTATTTTTATTATCATGTGATTTTAAATTCAAATGTGATTGGGTTTTTGTCAACACATTTTTTTTTATTTATATTGTTTTATATGCTGTTGTTGACCATTGGAGTATTATTTTTATACTGTTTAGTTGAGTCTGATTTGTTTAGGTTGATGGATATGGGGGGAGGCTTAGAGAAGTGTGGAGATGAGGTGGGTCCTTGCAATGCTAGCTTTACTGTTGTTGGTGAGGTACTATTTGCATCTATATAGTGCTCTGAGTTTTTACAGACCTACATATATATATATATATATATATATATATATATATATATATATATATATATATATATATATGGGTCTACTTCAAAAGAATGAAAGACCACATTACCAAGGACTAAATGAATGAAACGAAATTGACAAAACTTCACTTTCATGAACAACCGGAATGCCCAAGGATTTCACAGGGTAAGTATCCGATTGGCCACCATCTAACAATGAACCCCCCCCCCACTAACTAAATAAACCAACTCCGGGATTGCACTACAGTGGGGAAAATGTGAATATCCCATTGTTGGCCACCATTTCATCTTTGGTAATGTGGTCTTTCATTCTTTTGAAGTAGACCCATATATATATATAGATGGTTCCCATTCAGAAGCCTGAAACATCATATATATATATATATATATATATATATATATATATATATACACACACACACACACACACACACACACACACACACACAGACACAGGTTCACTTTATAATCCTGAAATCCTGAAATATCACATTTCAGAATTTCGAGATCATAAAGCCAAAACCTTACAATCCAGAAACCCCAGAAGCGCGAATTTTAAAATCGTGAATCCTACACTAACCATACACCACACACATACACATACACACACCTTCCCCCTATACACAAATACACAAACCTGCACTACATACAAACAGGGGGGCAAGCCCCCCACCACCTTCCATGTGAGAGGCTGTGCCCCCCACACCCCCCTACTTAAATATACTAACTCCAAGGTCGCACTATACAGACAAACACACGAAAACACCACTACACACCTACATTCCCCTTGTATACACACATCACAGTCACAACACACACTGACACACACTGAAGCCCCTAACCAAAACCCTTAAACATAAATACTTACCTGAACTTCCACCTGTCCATTCACACACTGAAACACCAGAACACTTCAACATCTGCAAACTTCGGGATTTTGAAATTCGCGCTTCTGGGGTTTCGGTGTTTTGAGCTGTCAGCTTTATAATCTCGGGATTCTGAAATTCAATATTTCAGAATTTCAGAATTATAAAGTGTTCCCAGACACACACACGCACACATACATATTATTAAAACAATACAAAACATTTGAACAGATGCCCCATATCTAACCACAATCATGCCATCCAGTGTGTGTCTGTTATTGCAGAACACCTCTGGGTGTGCATTATTTCCACAATAACCCATGCTATGCTGAGATCACACGCTATAGTCTGAAAAGCACATCTCATCATCTTGTCAGCCTTAAGTAAATGTCTTAGGAATTGAGGCAATAAAATATTACAGGAAGTTATAATATCAGTTGCAAACATATGTAACAAGTGCAAAGTTACATCTCTGTGTAACGTTATATAACTCTTAGTCTTGGAAAGGTATCAGTGCATTTTTTATATTTGAAATCTCCACTATTTATCCTACAGTACTACAGAGCAGTTGGTATTTGACAAGGCGTATGTCTTGCCTGCATCTTGAACATGCTAATACTACTACTGCTGAGGTAATTACAGGTCTACACTGATGAAAGGCACACAACAAGTGCTTTCTTACTAGCCTTATACAGCATCTCTCCTGCAGGGTTGTATCTATATCTCTGATGTGGCTAATCACACCCTAGTAATCCAACAGCCAATCACAATGAAGCAATGCACATCAGTAGTATTCTTATAATTTTGTTTTGTAGATGATCACATGTTCCCTGACGGAACCTTAATAGGGCATACAACAAAAGGAAAAAATGTCATGGCTAAAATCAGGAAGAGAAACTATCATAATGATAGGAGCTCTCTAATTAAACGAAACAGGGAGCTAAGATGATTAATTAAGTCCAACAAGGCCAATTTTTAGTTCAAGATAGCCTCACAGGTGAAAGACAACCACAATGTCTTCTACGGCTATGTCCAAAATCTTAAAGGCAGCACACATCAGTGTGCTTAACTGGTGATCAGTGGTACCACCTTCACTGAGCAGAGTGGCATAGTGAATTTGCTGGTTGACAAATTCAGTTCAAACTTCAACCCCCCACCCTGCCACCCCCTAATGAAATACTTACTAGCATAACCCCCCCCCCAAGATATAACAGGGAGCAGGTCCTGGCAGCACTTGATTAGACCAAAAACACTGCCTCAATACTCACTGACAATATCCCTGGATGTATCCTAAATAGCCTAAACATGACACCTCAAAACAAGCTTTGTATCATGAAAATGAAGGACTACAGTGGTTATCCCATTTTGCAAGGGTGGACTATCAACTGAACCCCAAAACTACAGACCTATTAGTATAACTAGTCTAATATGTAAAGCCATGGAACAAATTATTATGGAAATGATCAACAAAGACATGGGCAACTTTCAGACACTGGATACAATCCAGTTTGGCTTTATCAAGGGAAAGTCATACCTACTGAACCTGGTGAACTTCTTTGAGAAGGTCACCAAGGCAATGGATGAGGGAAACCATGCATACCATCTATGTGGACCTGGTTAAGAGTTTGATACAGTACCCCACTCGGGTATACTTGGCAAACTTACTGAACTGGGCATAAACCCCTACCTAACTCACTGGATTGCTAGCTGGCTCACAGACAGGACCCAGTAAGTTAGGATTTGTGAGACCACCTCCACTAAGAGACCGGTCACCGGCGGGGTACCTCAAGACTCCATGCTGCAACCATTCCTATTCGGCATCTACTTTTCAGAGGTAAAGGCTAATGTCAAGGGTCTTTGGCTGACCAAGTATGCAGATGACTGCAAAATGTGAGCTCTCATAGATTCCCCCCATGACATGAACATTTTACAAGAGGGTCTAACACAGGCAAACAACTGGTGCCAAAGTCACAGATTAAAACTCAATGACAAGAAATGCATTATAGTGCCTTTTGGGAAATGTGCCACCCAGGGTAATTACTCCATCAATAAGACACCCCTAAGAGTAGACCTGTTAGTCTGGGATCTAGGAACATATGTAAACAGTAATCTAGCCTTTGACTAACATGTAGCCAACGTAGTAAAAAATCATTCTATGTCACCCAGCTTATAGATAAGGGCATGGCATCCAGGTTCAAGGAAGTCATAGTGTCACTTTATTCAGCCATTATGAGACTCATCATTGAGTATAAGACCCCTTTAATCATATACCTGACTAGACAGTTTACACCCACAAGGGTTCCTTACCAGGTGAATGCAGGGTATAACCACATTATCTGGATATGAGTCACCTTAAAGCTCTATCTCTCGAAGTCTTCTACAGGTTACTGAGAGGTGTTCTATGCCTAGTATACAAGGCATCCTTGTATCTAGCTCTAATGGACCTTTTTTCACATCCATAAAATGAACAGCATCAGAACCACTAGATCCAAGGACTTCAATTTTGCTTGTGGCACAAATAAGAGATGCTGGTGAGACAGATATGTGTCTCAGATGATCCCCATACTCTGGAACAGCCTCCTCTTCCATGTGAAGCACAGTCCAGCCCTAACCCTATTTAAGCATAAAACTGACCAATGTATGGAAAATTGGAAATTCACCCTGCGTCTGGCTCCCATATCTCTGATAGACATAGGCAGACAGTAATGCTCAAATTAACATATCCTCCCACATAACCTCTAGAAGGTTCCTAACTAACATACCCCCTCCTAATAAATTCCCATGATACACAGGGACACAACTGGGTTGAGTTGTACAGCTAAGCCTATAGAGGTCCTGATGGTCATTAGTCTAGTATATATCTATGAACTTATGAAGCTATGATCCTATGTTGGCACTTAAAGGCACACACACATTATTTTTTGATTTTTGAAACCCTAAAGACAGAATGTTAAACTATAATGAACAAATACAATTCTTTCCATCTATGTATTTATTACAAACCTTTCCAAGAAATACTTCACCACCACTACTACAAACATGAAACTTAGAAACATTGCTCTTATTAGAAGAAATAAGATTTATAAAAGGCAACAGCAGACAGTAATACTTAAACTAACATACCCCCCACACACATAACCTCTAGAAAGCCAATTAAATTAATATTGTCAAAGTACTAATTATTGCCTATCTCTACATTACATGCCAGCATGTCACTAGTTGAAGAAGTAAGATACTCGTTGCCATTCAACATAAGGACTGATTTCATTTTATTATGGAGCCAAATATATACTGTAAACAAGCACACAATGATTACAGTGACCTGAGTATGTCACTTCCTCATCTTTCTCTTTCAGTTAACATGTTTTTCTACCAGAACTGACATTACAGTTGGGAGAAAGAGCATTTTAGACTGGATTTTGTCAACAAATCTCTTAATATTAAAAAGAGCTCCATGGTGCAGAAGGATAAAGCCATGACTTCAGCTCAGAGGACCAGTGTTTGATTAGCAGTCTGGGCTCTGGAGGAGTTAACATAGGAGGAATGAAGTGAGTGGCCTGTGAAGAACAAGCCATTTTCAGTGGAGGGAGTCAGCCAGGTCTGCTGGCACTTACTAGAGTCTGGGCACATAGCATCAGTGAAAAGAGCCAAGGATAAGTGCCTATCAAACAAGTTACCCACTGCAGTCTGAATTCTTAAAGGAATGTACACCTGTAAAATGACAGTACTTACTATATTGCTTGATAATGGAATTTTAAAGCTGTTTTTAGTTTAAGAGCGGGCATTTTCTTATTTTTGTATTTTTGAAATTTACTCTCCACTTTCTATTTATTTCATTAAAGAAAAATAGCTCCCTACTTCAGTTAGGAAATAAGACACTTGCATGGGAGCGAGCATGAGTCATTGTTCAGACATAATGGGTGTCACTACTCTTCCAAGGTTAACAGAAAGGGGTGACACATGTCAGGGCAAAGATACAGTTGTGATGGCTACCAGGATGATGATGTACTCATAGCTTATGACTTGCAGCTAATGGAGAAATTTCACAGGAAAAAAACTTTTCCACATATCCTTGTAGTTGGAGCCATTGTTTGATATATGGAGTCATAACAAGTTCGACAATGAACAAAAATTCTGTTAGACTGAACCAGACCTGACTGACAAAGCTTAATGAAAGTGCTGAGAACAGCTAACAGGACTCCATTCATATCTTATTACTTGATGATGTTTACATTTCTTCAGTAAAACCTTTCTGAATCTTTTACATACCATAGCCCTTCACATAAACTGAGAGTTAGGCTAAGAAGTCTTCACTGGATTACTTTGGAAATTAAGAATATGATGCTGCTCAGAGATCACCTTTAATATAAATATTACCAATTAATATTAATGATCTTTAGAAGTTCATGGAATCAAGGAATAAAACAAATCCAGTTATATTTACTATAAAGCAAAGCTAGTACCTGGAACAACAAGGCATCATATTCTACAATCCTACAAGAACTGGAAATGTACTTATAAGTTACTATACCCAAGCCATAAACTTACACTTTCTCCCTCTCTCTCCCTTAATAAAAACACTAAGGAAATAGTTAACCATTTTGAGTCCTACTTTCTTGACTTGGTCAAACAAATTGCAATAAGTGTCAAAACTTTCCTCTTACCGGATCTCAGCTCAAAGGGAATGCCCAGTCCTCTCCATCTTCACTATTATAACTGGTCATGTATATGAACTTCATCTTAACGAACATCTAAATCAGTATTAGTAGACAGGCTTCTTCCAAAAACTCTAAAAGTTCTCAATACCTGCTAGCACATAACAAATAACAATAATCATATCTCATTTTACTAAAGAAGATTCTACTAAGAACTTTAAACAGAAACTGAAGTGATGGACTATCTGCGAAATGAAGGATTTACTGTTGAGACTATAATACCATGTACTGTTGCAACATGATGGAACAATAGGTCCCCCAGATTAAGGAGCAGTGGGAGGTATCTGAAGAAGAATTGCCACATGGTGATTCTCTGCTGAAACCTTCTGTAGGAGAGACATGCAAAAGTCCAGTTGAAGTTACACAGTAATGGAAGGATCAGTAGACAGTGGCAACTCTGATGCAGGTAATGTGGCACGATGGGCCAATGTTCCCCATATGGAGGAATAGTAGATGGAGCATGATGCATCTGAAGAGGATATGTCACAAGATAATTTTTTGGAACCTTCTTTGGAAGTGTTGCAAGAAGTAGAGTGCAAAGAACATGCTCTCAGTCCAGAAGAAAATGATCTAAAGTACCTGCTTGACTTAAAAGAAGTTCATAGACATATTAAGATAGTGGAAAGAAATAGATTATAGAAAATAAACAATACCCAAAATGTTAAAAGATTGGCAAAACAGATGAACACAGTAATCAGGATTATTAAGATAAATCCATGTAGTATAACAGAAGTAAATAGGCTATATTACTCTGCGGCAAAACTAATAATGGATAAAGTGGTACCACAAAAACACAGAGCAACAAATGAAAGGAAGACAAAAAACAGAATGCCACCATGGAAGCACCAAATCAAGAAAACTATAAAGCAATTAAGACATATCACTGTTAGAAGAATACAGTAAAGGGAACAGAACAAAAAAATCTCTAAAGAGACAGATATGGTAATAGCAGCACACAATATCAAACCAGACCAGGATTTATCATACATTATTTTCAATAAGAAAGTAAAAAATATACGCACAAGTAGAACAAACTCAAGAAGATTTGCAGATAAATATAAAGGAAAAGCACAACATAAGCAATTCATTAATAAATCAAAAAGGGTTTTTAGACAACTTGGAAACAAAACAGAAGGAATAGAAACACTATCAAAAAAGGAATAAATAGGGACATTTTTGAGAATTATTCATGAAGACTCTGATGAATATAACAAAAAATGCTGAACAGATAGAAGAACTAAAAGAAACAGTAGGGAGCTCTAATCAGAGTCACATTTATTGGTCAAGTATGCACGCATACAAGGAATTTAACCCCAGTTTCAGTGACTCTCCAAGTATGAATTACATAAATGACATACTGTACATACAGCTATTAAGAACAAGGCAAATGACATACATGCAACTATTAAGAACAAGACAAAAAAGTAAATATACATATATATATATATATATATATATATATATATATATATATATATATATACAAACAAGGTGCAAAGCGCAACTCAGTACAAGAAATACTGAAATAAACTCTGAAAGAAACAAGTATCAATAATATGTAAACAATACTGCAGAATCCTCGAAGGCTTGAGAAAAATAATACCCCACCCTAATAAGCTGAGTTAACCATTTATGAACTTGATGGCCTGTGGAAAAAAACTGTTCTTATATCTGCTTGTTTTGGTGTGTATTAATCTATAACACCTGGCTGATGGTAATAGTTTAAAAAGATGGTGGCCTGGATGTGAAGGGTCATTGATGATGTTCCCTGCCCTTTTCATGACTCTGGAATAGTACAGGTCCTGTAAGGAGGGCAAACTAGCACCAATGATATTTTCAGCAGGCCTGGCTATTCAATGTAACCTATTTTTGTCATGATTAGACAGAGATCCAAACCACACTTTTATGGATGAGCTGAGAACAGACTCAATGACTGCTGTATAGAACTGAATCCACAGTTTCTGTGGGAGATGGAACTTCCTCAGCTGTAACAGAAAGTACATTCACTGTTGTGCCTTTTTTATGATGGACCCTACTTTGGTCTCCCACTTCAAGTCCCAGGAGATTACAGATCCCAGAAATTTGAAGGATTCCACAACTGACACAACAGTATTAAATATAAAGAGGTTGGATAATATTGTAGTACTACTTCTAAAGTCCACTGTCATCGCTACAGTTTTAAGAGTGTTTAGTTCCAAATTATTCTGACTACACCAAAGGGGCAGCTACTCCACCTCCCATCTGTATGCAGACTCATCGCCATTCCTGATGAGCCCGATGATAGTTGTATCATCTGCGTATTTATTAAGTTTGACAGAGGGCTCCTTAGAGGTGCAGTCATTCGTGTTGATGGAAAATAGCAGTGGGGAGAGCACACATCCCTGGGGGGCACCTGCATTGATCGTGCGATAGCTAGATGTAAATTTCCCCAGTTTCTCCTGCTGTTTCTAATTAGTTAGAAAACTGGTGATCCAATGACAGATGGAAGCAGGAATGCAAAGCTGGGAGAGTTTCAAGTGAAGAAGTTCTGGAATTATTGTATTAAATGCAGAGCTGAAGTCCACAAACAGAATTCTTGTATATGTCCCTGGGTTGTCAAGATGTTACAAGATATAGTGCAGGCCCATATTAACTGCATCATCCACTGACCGGTTCTCTCAATAAGCAAACTGAAGGAGGTCCAATGAGGGAGCTGTAATATCCTTCAAGTGAGCTAACACCAGCCTCTCAAAAGTCTTCATGACCACCAATGTCAAAGCAACAGGCCTGTAGTCATTCAGCCATGTTACAGTGGATTTTTTAGGCACTGGAATAATATAGAGGACATGAAATGGGATAACATAATAGCCAGAGAAATTGAGACAAAATTAAGAAAAGTCCCTGATTGGAAAACCCCAGGCCCAGACACAGTGCTTAATGTCTGTTTAAAGATATTAGCATATTTACACATAGATTTAGCACTGAGCAAGAATTACTTATATGCACATCCCAAAAAGACTCAAACTTAGTTAACAAGACATCTTAAGAATTACAGACCAATAACATGCCTTTCACAATTATACAAATGATATACTGGAATTGATGCAGACAGATTTTATAGTTATTTAGAAAATATATATATAGCAATAGAACAGAAAGGTAATAAAAGAAAGTCATATGGAATAAAGGATAACTTGTTGCTAAACGAAGCCCTAGAGTTGTACAAAGAGAAAGACTGTAAGTATGGCATGGAGAGAATACAAAAAAGCATTTGACTGCATCCTACATTCATGGATAAATGAATGTTTACAGATGTACAAGATACTCCCTACATTGATCAGTTACATTACAGTGAGCATGAAATAGTGGCAAACCACTTTGTACTTGAGCCATAATAAATGGCAAATTAGTAACAAGGGATAAAAATTCAAAGGGGAATATTTTTGGGTGATTTTTATACCGCCGTTGTTTTGTCTTGAACTTAACCTATTAAGCTGTTTACTTAACAGATTAGGCTATGGTTACAATTTGGCCCCTAGAAACAAACCTTGTTTAATAACTTCTCATCTATTTTTATGTATGACTTAAAACTGTATAATTCAATCAAAAGAGGTGTTGAAAGCACAATTACAAATAGGTAAAACGTTTTCAGATTAGATATGAATGACGTTTGGTTTTGGCAAATGTGCAAAAGTAACATTTAAAAAGGGAAAATTGCAGCACCAAAAAAATATTAGCCTGGGACAGGAAAGTGATATAATGGAACTTGAAAAGGAGGACGTATATAAATATCTGGGAATAGACAGATTAAGAGTCAAGAATAAAACATGGACAAATGAGAATAAAGCTCAGTAGTACTTCAGAAGACTAAAACTAATATTGAAAACTGCTAAACTTGTTTTTCCTGTTCTAACTTCCAGTTTTGAGGTGGATGACTAGCTCCAAAAAGTACTGTATCAACTGGCCACAAAAACAAGAAAAATACTTCATGCTTATAAATAGATACATAAAAATCAATGTATACAAGAATTATATATTCCTCACTCTGAAGGAGCTATGGGCCTCCTTGCAATCGATTACATGTATAGATCTGTAATCATGGGATTACATACATATCTGCTGCACTCATCAGATCCAAACATAGTGAAAGTGTTAAAACATGAGGAGAAGAAGTCTAAGATGACTTCCCTGCTTAGCTTAGCAAAAGCATACTGGTGTCAAGCAAGAATGGAAATCAAACCAGAAACAGACAAAAATCAGACAGCATCTGAATGTGCCAAAAATAAAAGAAAGTATGTAAGGAAAAGGATCAGATGAGATAGAAATAATTTAGGAAAATCCACAAATGTAGTGGCAAGTATAGAGACCTTCTGGAAATATAGAGGCAAGTACAGAGATCTTCTGAAACAAACTCGACCAAGATTAGACATAGGAATGGTTAAAGGGGTGAATTGAAACCAAAAGGTTAATAATGGTAGCTCAAAATAATAGAAGATGTACACATTGATTTACAAAGTCCATTGAACATGTGTGAAAAACAGATACATGTAGGTTCTGTGAAGTAGAACTGGGTCGCTGGGTGTGATATACTCATCACAGAGGGCCTGTATACTTAGAGACACATAATGTAGCAAGACTGTTGCACTGGGGATTGTGCAAACACTACAACACAGAAGCAGCTGAGAAGCATTTAAAACATGGACCTAGAAGTATTATAGAGACTGATGATGTTTTAAGATACACAGGATCACTCATTACCAGCAGTTCAAAAACAGATATGAGAAAACCAGAGTAATCCATGAAACAGAGACAAAAGTATTATTGATCATTGAAATTGCTACACTCAATACCTTGCATACAAAGAGACACAGTCATAAAATACCAGGATTTTCAAGTAGAAAACAGAGCATTGTGGAAGAAAGATACCCATACAGTTCCAATAACAGTAGGAGCAACAGATTTAATAAAAGTAAATTCCCAGTGTAACTTAAACATGCTGTGACATGCAGGAAAAGCAGGGATACAGATCTGGCAGCAAGACAGTACCCTTAGACTGATGCCTAGAGAGTCTGGGCTGAAAACTGTGGTAGACAAGTCAATTTTCTGTTATCTCCTCCCTCCTGCAAAACTTAAGAAAACACATTAAAGAGCACAGCTACAAACAATGGTCATCAGAATGGGTATATACCTGTACATTAAGGCCTACTGTAAGATGAGCCAACAGAAATGAAACCTTATTGTAATACTGAGGTTGTCTCTCACTGACCACATCTTCCCATTTGCAAAGAACGTATGGGCGGTGTTTCTTTAGTTCACTATATGTAAGCTGGCATTGCCAAGCAGATGTGGTGATGCCCCTGCCATCACTCATCATCCTTGCAAGGGATAGCCAGTCATCAACCTTCAGCAGGGAACCTTCCCAGCTGTCCCCCTAGCTGATGTTCCCTGTGCCGCATGTGCAACAGGTGCAGAAAGATCTTTGTCTGCCTGTTGAATTACACAGGAGCCCTGACGCAGTCAGATCCTACAAAGGCTCTATGTCCACTTGCCAGGTTAAGACTATGACAGAAAATAATACTTTAGGCTACACATCACATACTGCTGGCATCACATGATTTGAACTGATGGGCAGCATAACAGGACAATGTCATACTATGGCAGTACAATTCATGTGATCAGTAGTGAGGCCCAGGGTAACAGATGCACAGCCAGGTTCCACAAGTATGCACATTCTGTGTGAACTACATGCCCAAGCATGGCCACAATATGCAGTGGGATAGCATATTGATCATGCCTGTTACTGCACTGCAAATGTGTAGGAGCACAGCCTAGTTACAAAGCCAAGCGCACCATAATTGCTTACAGTGCATGTACATATTGCAAGCTGGGACTGACTTCATTGAACTGAGCAGATAATGCATTGCATTGCATTATTGGCTGAATTCAGAAAACACTGCATTGAATTACTTCATAAGCATATTCACTTCACTGTAAACCCCTTAATAGTGTGATAAACAATGTTGTCACTATACTGTGAGAGACCACACTACAAAGATTCATAAACTACAGAAAATAGTGTATGGTGGTGAAAAACAAAATATAGGGAAACTGGCAGTAGACAGAAGGCTGGGGTTAATCCAAGATGTTGGTGTTACCTTAGGCATCAACTAGCAAATGTGTAGGGCTGCAAATCATGCATAGATATATGCTAACTGGTCTATATCAGAGATACTGAGTGTGAATTACACCTTTGGTGAAGTTACTCATGACTTCATTGAATACCTCCAACTACTACATGGAATGGTAGACCACTTGGCTGCCATTAGCAGGTCCTTGTGAATGCTTTATCATGACAGGCATAGCTGAGGTAGAGGGCAGTGGCACAATGCAGGTGAGCACAGCTATTTTGCATGGATGGCTGCCTCCGCTATGGACACCATCCCTGGTCAAAGATGCTTATGTCAATGCAGATGACACAATTTTGGCTCTAACACTGTAACCAACCATGGCAATGGCCACTAACATGGATGTGCCAACAATCTTCTGGTTCCAACATGACCCCTACTCCTGTCCTCAGCCAGTTGTATGTACATGACTGAAACTCATCTCTCTCTCAGCCATTGCCTCCACCATTGGCTGTGAACAATCACATGCATAACAATGCACTTTGTCCAGACACCACAGGTGTACCATCAGTTGAGTAACTAAATAATCGGACAATAAATGAGCCATCACAAGAAGATTTCTAATACACTTCTAGTGCATAATGAATACCTTATTCAAAAACTGAATGCTTTCAATCTGATAACAAATGGACTTCATCAGAGTCTGGAAGAAGTACAACATTATTTGTGTGGTTTGTCATTTCTGTGGTAACACTCACATGGACATATATGACATTTGTCCAGCTCCACTAGGGCAAATCCCATGACAATTGAACAACTTAGGGTCATGGAGTTCCACAGCTGATCACTTTCTGGTAGATGCCTCCTAAATGACACACACTGTTGCCGGGATAGGACATATAGGCAGCTGTCTACTTGACATAACCAAGCAGCAGGATCTGCAGTGACATTCCCACACACAGCCAATATGCAATAGCCACCCTGAAAGCATATGCCTCCAGACCTGACTCTGCAGCACTCCACTCCTGGAAGTTCCCCACTAACACCAGAGGACATGATACCTGGCACCTCATAACCTCCTCGAAGATACACTAAGTCACTGTTCATCCAAAAGTAGCCAAAAACACGGTAGTCACAAACAAACAATTTTAATGAAGCTTTCGGGTCTACACCTGTGCTGATGAAGGGTGTAGACCCGAAAGCTTCATTAAAATTGTTTGTTTGTGACTACCGTGTTTTTGGCTACCTCATAACCTCCTACCATGTCCGGGCTTACTGCAGACACCTCTCACAACCCTTTCTTCTGTAATAACATTGTTTGTCCCTTGCCAATGTGCCCCTAATCTGTGCAAATGATGGTGTATGCAACTTGCCCATTGCTCTGACTCAAGTTGTAATGGTAATGTCTGATGCACACCATGACCACTCAGTGAACCATACAGCATAGTCTGGGTATGTAAATACATGTGTCATGATTTTTGTGTGTTTCTGTTGTCATATCCCATAGCTGTGAACCAGATCCCTTTGCTTTATCAAAATCATGATATAGTGTGCTCTGCTTTGCCTTGCATGGCAGCCTGCCACAGCTGTGTCTTCATGCCACTCCTCACTCTGCTGTTCCTCCACTGCAGGCACAATGTCAGCTAGTGCTATGGCTTCCCCTTGCTACAACTGTATATGCAGCAGCATTTTGTGTAGCATGAAACATACCACAAAGAGCTTGCAGCAACATGGCTCTGTATCATACAGGGTTGAAGTCCAGATTGCTATGCAAACAAACTGTATTAAAATAGCTGCACCAGCATTGGAAAAGGCAGATGAGAGGGTAGGGAAGTGAGTACACTTGGCCTGCTTGCCTCTATTGAGAGTTGAGGAGGTTTGTATGAACTGGAGGAACCCACAGTAGGTGCAATATCCCTGGTGGAGACTGGAGAAACCATCACCTATGCTTCACAGATAATGGGTAGGGCTGCTTCATGGAAATATCCCTTAAAGAAGTGAAGGAACAATGGAACATCCATTGTGGATAGCCCATTACATGTCCCCTTCCTTTGCACATCTAAGTATGCACTTGGATGTATGCCAAAAAATAAATAAAATGAAGAATCTTCTAACCACTTCTGATGGCTGCCTAAATGATGGCCCCACTCAGCTGGCTCTCACCCTTATTAAAGAGGGAAGGAATGGGTTATATGGCTGATAGAGAATAATAATTGGAATGAAGTAAAGGTAAATGAGTGAAAAAAAACAGCATGGTGCACATCTCCAGAGTGTACTATATTGCACCAGCTAATGTGTCCATGCAGAAAAAGTGAGATTTTGACATTCCATACTCATGTTTGATAATATCTTGTATCTACACTAGTTCTGTGCTGTATTCAATCTCTGCATCTGTCTAGTGACCATGGACAGGGGCCATGTCTCCAAAGCATATGTGACATCACCTGTAACACACAACAGTAAGCATCATTATGAATGGTCTGCTACCCATATTCATGTGACCAGACTTTCATGGAATCCAAGGTTGGCAATATGTGCACCTACCAACTTGATGCTCCTGTGGACTGCCCCAACACAAAATGATGGTATAGGTTTCTCATATGTCAGATTGGGTATCATGGGAACTGCTTTGATGGTTTATTAACACAATGTATATATTACCCTGAGTGTTGCACACCACCTGGCAAATAGCATCTGCACCTGAAATCCAAAGTGGAGCAGGTGGGGTTTTGAAGGCAATGTGGTTGTAGTCAATGGTTGCCAAGACCTCAAGGAAGCATTAAGCTGTGTTGTAGAATGCCCACACTGTGGTATTTTTTGTCTTCTGCTGATAACAGGAACCACCTCAGCACCTCCACATGCATCAGGATCATATCAAAGAACTGGTGAAGGATTCACAAGACTGAAGCTTGTGATGCTTCTAGTGTTTTAACGTACTCCCTGTTGGATGCCAAAAAGGTCCCCGTTGCAAGAACTGTTAATGCTATATAAGCCTTTGTGTCCACTGCCACAGACATTCCACACATATTCCTTGAATCCATGTGAGAATGGCACCAGTTGAGTAGCATAGTATGATATCTCTATCTCCATGGTTATGATCATCTATGTTCTGGTCATGGAGTTAATGGTATGTCTGTCACTGATGGGCCCTTCTTCAACATGTTGGGTAGCAGCACACAGCACTGCAAACACTGGTTGGCAAAGTAGCCACTAAAGTATGCTGAGGTGGCTAAAGTAGATGCTACACTTACTATTTTCAAACAAGTGAAAAACTTCTTTACTGAGGAAAGCTGGTGTAGAGAAAAGAAGTCACCACTGTGGCTCTTCATGCTATTTTATACATTTTTAGTCATGATAAGTTGTTTGTTTTCATGATATGCAGATGCAGTACTTCTCAATAGCATGTTGATAGTCATTAGCAAGTCTTAATATTGTCATTTACATGCAATGCATACTAGATTATTTTCCATATGGGCACAATTGTGCTGTGTATATCTCTGAAATGGCTCCTCTCTGTTCATCACTACTGACTATATTATTTCACGTAATACAGAGTGACAATGGCTGTATGTACTACGAATTGTGCTGCTGCCTGGCAAAGTACTAATGCTACTGCATCATGTCAGTGGAACCAGTAGAAAAGAACAGTTCCAGAAAGGAAGAACATGCATGGAAATAAATAAGATAAAACTAGGCAAAGAGAAAAAAGGTTGTATATATACATATGTATGGAATATATCATTTGCTTTCTGCAGTATAGTTATGTTATAAATAACAAACTGAGCTCATTGTCATAAGTAAGGGATTATCCTGCTTCTTTGAAGCAATTGCATTTGTTTTCTTTCTCTAGGTGAGCCTGCAACGTTTTCATGAAAAGAATCAAACTGTTGTGTTTCTCATTGCTTCAGGAATGGCACTGAAACAGATACATGCTACCTTGGAAAATGCTTTTTTGTTCCGGATACTTTAAATGGTAGTCTTAGCACAAAGGCATTAGAGCTCAGTAGCACAGCAAAGGAATGGAGAGAGGGGCAATCACCCCAGGCACTGCCTTGTCTAGGGCGCAATCTGCGCTGAATAGATACATATTTTTGTTTATAAGTTTTGAAAGGATGCGTAGATATATATTTATTTCTCTTTAAGAGAAATAGAAAGTAATGAAAAAAATATCCTACACTGACATCTTTGGCACTCCAGCAAACCTCCCACCCGTTTTCCGTCATCATGCGTGTGCACCAGACCTGTGCTTGGCTGTGCAGGTGGAGGGGAAGTGCAGCAAAGGCAACCACAGGCTTTTTTCTTTAGTGTACACAGCAAGCAAAGTGATTTGTTTTGCTATGTTTATTTATTTTTTTTGTTTAAAAATAAATCACTCACTGTGGGCACGCTATATGACTATTCCTATGTCATGAAAATCATCTGAACCCAATCACCAAGTAAGTACAGTCCTCATATAAAACAAATTATCAACTTATTTTCTGTCACTTCTGCAGTTTCTTCAAACATTTAATAAAAAGAAGTTATGTACTCACCCTAAGCATCCATGTTTGTAGTCCATCTCGCCCTTCATTCTTACATATGAGTTCAGAGCCGATCCTCGGCTCTGACTTGGCCTATTACAAAGCTCGAAGTCTCTCAGTTGGCTCTTGGCAAGGTAGGTATCCCATAGTGCAATAGTAAAAATTCCCAGATCTTGTTTGCTGTTGTCTAAAAAAGTGATAGAAAATATTTCCACAAGAAACAAGAAAGATGAAATGTCTCCACCCTACAGAAGAGAGATACTATCTTGTCTCCAGATCCTCCAAGGATACATGGATGGGGGTAAAAGGGTTGGTTCATAAGAATGAAGGGCGAAATAGACTACAAACATGGAATGTTATGGGGAGTAGATAACTTCTTTATGTTTTGTAGTCCTACCTTGCCTTCATTCTAACATATGGGACAGTGTCCCTAGCACCTTTTTCTCAGGTGGCTCACGGGAATATACTCCTAAGAACTGTGGAACCAAAGGAGGCTCTACCCCTTGATGCCAAACCCAATTTGTAATGAGTAATAAAGGTATGACGGATAGCCCAAGTTTCTGCTGCACATATATTGTCAATTGGGACTCTGGCTTGAAAAGCAGCAGATGTAGATACTGAGCTAGTAGAATGAGCCTTAATTTTGAACAGGAGATCCTTGCCATTGGAAGAGTTAATAAACGAAATACAGTTTGAAATCCAATTTGATAAAGTTATCTTAGAGACTGGCATGCCTTTTCTTGTCTCAGAAAAAGATATGAACAATTGGTCTGATTTTCTAAGCTCCTTGGTTCTCTGTAGGGAGAACCTTAACTGTCTGTGACCATCAAGTTGATGAAACTTATATTCTGCACTGTTTGATTAGGAAAGAAGACTGGCAGTTTGATAGATTGATTCAAATTAGACTGAGAGCAAACCTTGGGGATGAAGGACGGATTTGTATGAAGGGAAACTCTGTCTCTATGAAAAATCAAGTAGGGAGGTTTAACTGACAGTGCTTCTAACTCAGATACTCTTCTGGCAGATGTGAGAGCTACTAGAAAACTGGTCTTCCATGAAAGGAACTTCAATTCACAAGAATGTACGGGTTCAAAAGGCAAGGAAGTACGTTTGGACAGAATGAAATTTAAATCCCAAGGAGATACAGGTTCCTGTAAAGGAGATCTTAGCAAGGTACTGCCTTTTAGGAAAGATTTACACAATCTGTGAGCCATAAGATTAGGCTCATGTTGTCCCAAATGAAAATTGGAGATTGCTGCCAATTGAACTTTGAATGTAGAAGCAGCTGATCCTGATGAAAAAGTTTGGTTAGGAATTTTAACACCAAGGGAATGGAGGCTGTGTAAGGATCTACGCTTTTTTTTCTTTTGCACAGATAGAAAATCTTTTCCATTTGCTATCGTATAATTTTCTGGTAGAAGGCTTGTGGGAAGATGTGAGGATATGAGTAACTGCAGGTGAGAAATTATGAAGCCTGACTAGAGATGTAAGTGGAGCTGCCACGCTGTCAAGTTGAGGTTGTGGAAGCAGGGGTGGAAGGTGCATGATATGTGTGTGTCAGCAGGTCTGGTACTGGGTCCATAATCCATGGATCATCCAGAAGGTGAAGCCTGAGAAAGGGGAAATGAATCTGACCAGGCCAGTAAGGAGTGATACGAATCATTCTGCTTCCCAAGGTCTTTGCTTTCTGGATCACCTTCGATATCAGCAGAAAGGGAGGGAATGCATAAAGAAGAAATACCAAACCAACAGGCTAAAATCCAGGAACTTTAATAGATGTATCCAAAAGATTTTGGATCCATCTATTAAAGTTCCTGGATTTTAGCCTGTTGTTTTGGCATTTCTTCATTTATTTTATTCTTGTTTTTGTTTTACCACCTTTATCCTGCTATCAGATATATTTTTTGCAATGCATAAAGAAGTCCCAGGGGCCAATTGTGAACAAGTGCGTCTCTCGGTGTCTCCCCCGGGGGGCGGGATAAGGGAGAAGTAGCTGCTGCATTTGGTGTTGAGTGGACTGGCAAACACATCGCAGCAAGGCTGTCCCCATTTGCAGAAAATCTGTTCCGTGACTTTCTGATTCAGAGACCACTCATGATGCATCAAGATTGCCTTGCTGAGCTTGTCGGCTATCATATTGATTGTCCCCGGGATATGCGTTGAAACTAGAAAGCATTGGGAAGATATCACCCACTGCCAAGCAAGAAGAGTCTCTCAACATGGGGGTAGGATCTGGTTCCTCCTTGTTTGTTTATATACCATACCACTGATATATTGTCTGATTGGATTGTTATAGTCCCTAGAGGAAGAAAGTCGTGAAGTGTTTACAATGCTAGTAGCACCACTCTCATCTCTAGGACATTGATATGCAAGTGAGCCTCATGATCTTGTCATGTGCCTTGGACAGTCCTGCCTAGATAATGCCCACCCACCCTATCTGGGATGCATCCGTGGTCACAGTAGCAATGGGTTGGCGTGGAATGAAAGGTGTTCCTATCATTAGTTTGTCAGGCTGAATCCACCAATGAAGGTCGTTTTTGCAAGATTCCATTATCAGAATAGGATGAGACAGAGGTAGGTGTTGAAGGGACCACTGGGAAAAGAGTAGCCATTGAAGGATTCTCATATGTAGTCTGGATAATGGAACTAGAGTTATGGTAGAGGCCATGGTTCCTAAAAGTTTCAGCAGTGTCTTGGCTTTGACTCTTTGTTGAGGAAGTAGACTGTATATCTGTTGTCTCAGATTTTGTATTCTGTCTGCAGGAAGATGAGCTATCATGGTAACTGTGTCTATTTCTATGCCTATAAAAGTCACATATTGAGAGGGCGACAAGGCAGACTTTTCCCAATTTATCGTAATTCCTAACTGAGTGCAGTGTTGGATGGTTGAATCCCTGGCTTGTAGAAGTAGGTGCCTGGTGGTGGCGGTCAGAAGCCAGTTGTCCAGGTACAGAAACACTTGGAATCCAAGACGTCTCAAGTGAGCTGTCACTACCGCCATGCATTTGGTGAACATCATGTGGGACTGTGGTGAAACCAAAGGCCACAGCACGAAATTGGTAATGACTGGCTCCCAGCCAGAAGCATAAATGACTCCCTGATGCTCTGTTCATTTTTATGTGGTAGTACGCATCTTGGAGGTCTATGGAGCACATCCAATTGTCTTTCCCTAACAGAGGGAGTATAGACTGCAGTGTTACCATTCGGAAGTTGGCCTTCTTCACTGATTCATTTAATTTGCTGAGGTCCAAAATGGGTCTCCAGTCCGCTGTTAGTTTTGTCACTAAAAAGAATCTGGAGTAAGTTCCGAATCCTATCTGGTCTGCGAGGACGGTTTGGATGACTCCGTTTTGAAGCAACGTTTGAACTTCTATAGTTGCCTGATCCCTGTGATTGGGTGGAACATCTAGGATTTTCTTGGTGGTATGGGGTGAAAAAGAGAAGGGTATGGAGTATTCCCTAGTAATTATTCTTTGTACCCACTTGTCTTGGGTGATGTCATGCCATTCTTCTGGATACAAAGATAAGCAACCCCCGACTGGCTCCAGAGAAGCGTAGTCGGGCCCCACTTCAGGAGCGCTGATAGGGGCATCTATGAAAAGAATCATGGCCACCCTGGTTTTGCGGGCCCCCCCCCCCTGCCTCTAGGGTGGCATCTACCATTACTTCCTCGTCCTCTGCCTCTGAAGGAGGAATCACCCTGTGCGCCCGGGAAAACTTTCTGGGATTTCATGAACCACATTTTCCTGCCTCTCTGATCCTTATGGTGTGGTCTAGAAGGGATGGAAAAACATACTCCCAGGCAGAGAGAATTTTCTCTTTCTGCTCGCACTTGGTGAGTGTATCTTTTATCTTTAGTCCAAACAAAGAGGAACCGTCAAAGGGGGCATTGGTAAAAGTAGATTTGAAGGGCTCCGCAAAGTTACATAAATGCATCCAGGAGTGTCTCCTAAGGGAAACTCCTGAACCCACTGCCCTACTCGCTCCATCTGCTGCATAGGATATCAGTCTCATGGTGGAGTTAACAATGGAATTTAAGGTGGACAACTGAGCAGTAACCTTCTTAGGGACTCCTTCAGCTAATGTACCTTGGAGAGTATCTCCTAGCTCCTTTAGGAGATCTCTTTGAAGCCTAGTAAAATGGGTGAGGTAATTCAGCGATCTGAGTGTAAATGCCACTGAAGAGAAGATACACTTCCCATATATATCCATCATTCGAGACTCCTTGTTTGGTGGATGGACAGATGAAGAAGTCTTCGCTAGTTCCTTCTTTCTGGCTGCCGCCACCACCATGGCATCTACAGGCACACCGTTGGTCAAAAAATCTTTCTCTTTGGGGGCTGAAAGAAATTTGTTGGGCCTTCTGGGGACTGGTCCCATGGCATCAGGAGTTTCCCACACCTTTCGACTAACTAGGTCCAAGAGCTCATCAAAAAGTGGAGACACCCAAGAGGCTGAAGGTTGAGACCCAAAAGCCTTCAGGTGCACTGACTCCTCATCAGAAGGGGTGAAAGTGGGCCAGCCAACTCTCTGTTTCAGGATCTCTAAAATATCTACAAAGGAGATATCATCAGAGTATGACCTAGAGGACCCTTCTGACTCCTCAAGGTCAGTATCAGAGGTGATGGACTCATCAGGGGAGTCTACATGCTTCCTCTTGCAAGTTCTCTTCTGAGGGGCTTCTCAGAAGGGTATTCTGGGGAGGTCTTGGAAGACTGGGGGCCACCCATCAGGGGCTCTTGAGGCTGTGGGTCTCTGCTGCCAAGAGAGAGAGATGGTGCGAAACAGAGGTCGGAGCTTGAGGGGGAAATGCATCAGTACCCTTGTGCAAAGCTGAAGACCTAGACAGCATGCCCCTCATCTTGAATGCAGATTTCTTTGGCTCCGAGGACAGTCCTGGTTCCGAGGAAACAGAAGTATCCCTTGGCTCCAAAGCGATCGTCTCCAAGACAGATGTAGTATACAAGCTCAGCCTAGCTGATGCACCAAGAGGTAGGCTCAGAACCAAAGACTTTCGGGTCCAAGTGTCCCTGTTGGAGCTGACTGGAGATCTTCGGCTCCCAGACACCAAGGATGGCACCAAAAGTGTCAGAGTGGAACTCTGCTCCAAAACAGACACAAGAGGTGCTGGAACAGAGGGTTCCACAACAAGTGGCACTGATAGCTCTGGCTCCGAAAGACCAACATGGCTCGGAGAAGGAACAGCAACAGGGAGTATGGTCTTAGATGGCTCAGGAACCGATTGGGTCAGAGCCAGCAAGAATTTAGGTAATGCCGATGACTTCAAGAGTCTAAGCACTACTCTCTCTACATCCTCTTCAGATAGACTCTTGGAGGATCTGGAAGATAAGGTACGTGACCTAGATCTCTGCAAAATGGGAGATCTGAGAGTTGGGGAGACCAGCAATAATTCTCTAGACCAGCTCCAAGGTAAATGTTCAGTAGTCGGCTCCGAAAAACTTAGGGCCGACACTAGAGAGTCGATATCAGTAACCTCAACTGGCTCCAAGGACAGTGGAGCTGAAGAAGTAGAAGGTTTGTCCAATTTTGAGATTTTCTGAGAAGGTCCAAATAAAAACAGGCTGTGTGAGAGAATGTCTCTTGGCCGACTTGACCTCCTCTTTTTTTTTAGAGGAAGGGGATCTAGAATGTGAGGATGACAAACTGGCTAAATCCTCCTCAAAGGAAGGATTAAGGAGACCTTTCAGGATCAGTTTGTTCTTCCTTTCCTGGAGAACTCAAGAACTGAAAGAGTGACAGAAAGAACATGTTTCCTGAAGATGTATGGCACCGAGACAGTAAACACAATTACTATGTCCGTCTGTTGACATTTTTTGGAAGCATTTGAGACACTTTTTAAAACCCAAAGGTTTATGATCCTTAGACTCCTTAGACATGTTTACTCAAACAGAAACACTAGGGAAAGCAGAAAGAGAGGACAAGGTCCTCTAACTTAAACAGGCCTAGCCCTGCAAGAATCACTGCACATAAGAAAACACAGCCGAAGACTAGGTCCTCTAACTTAAATGAGCCTAGCCCTGCTCAAGAACAACACACAAAGACGAGCAAAAACAGAGGACTAGGTCCTCTAACTTAAATGGGCCTAGCCCTGCTGAGGAAACATCAGAAAAAGGTTAATAGAGGACTAGGTCATCTAACCTAAACGGACCTAGCCATACAGAGAAGAAGCTAAGTCAAGAAGAAAAGCTACCAAAAATTGCAAAATTTCAACAACAGGCTAATTACTAGCTAATAAAAATAGTAAAAAACACTGCACACAGCTATCAATAATAGTACTATTATAGTGAAAAAACAATATTAGAATAGGTCCTAACTCAAACATGGACCTGCGCTAATAAGAGTAAATATATAAAAAAACTAGTACACAGGTAAGGGATACCACTCGGGGAACAAAATGGGCCTGCAGAAATAATAGCCAACAAGTTCTCAATAACAACTTCACAAACACACTACTATTTCCTACACATAATAACTATGACTAAGCT
This sequence comes from Protopterus annectens, assembly GCF_019279795.1. Taxonomy (NCBI): domain Eukaryota; kingdom Metazoa; phylum Chordata; order Ceratodontiformes; family Protopteridae; genus Protopterus; species Protopterus annectens. Next base: position 969,372,891 of record NC_056727.1, on the reverse strand, counting down.
ATATAAACTAAGCTAATACTGTATGCCAAAAATATCACTATGAACAATAATAATGTAGAAAAAATCCAACTTTGCCACGGCCAAGAAAGAGAGCACTTCTAAACTCGTAGACATGGCAAAAGCGATCTGGGGATTCTTACTAGTGCACTATGGGATAACTACCTTGCCACGGGCCAACTGAGAGACTTCAAGTTTTGTAATCAGCTGAGTCGAACCTATATGTAAGAATGAAGGCAAGATAGTACTACAGATCATCAGTGATTGTGATCTGTTGTTGCTGTTGATGATGTTACTTTTTTTTTTTTTGGTACCACTCCAGTGTTTCAACCAAAAACTGATCCAGTCTTGGATCAATATGTTTACCTCATTTTTCAAAAAGGGTAAAAAAAGTATAGAATGAGGGCCATAGATCACTGTGCTCTTCCAAATATACATACAAAAAACAGCTACTCTCTGAACTTCAACACATATTCAGAAGTGGAAGTCAAACAGTGAATGTTTACTGCTACCCATTCAATGTTAACACATGCTCTGTTTAGAAATTCAATAAAGCGATCAATGAGGAAGTGTCAGCCCGGCTAACTCACTCTGTGCATGTAGTATGCAGAGCTGTACTGTGCCCTCAGGAATAGGAATGCCATCCTGTCTGTTGCCATGAGCTCTGCAGCTGCTGCCCCACGAAGCCCACCTGCTTGCTCAACCCGGTCTTCCACCATTGCATTTCCCTAGAGAAACAACCAGCAAAGCAAGCAAATGGCAGAAACAAGCACATCTGTATTTTGTTTACATTAGTGCTTCTAACTGTAAGTGACAGAGATGGAGGGACTGTATTATTTCTCTAGTACACCTCATTATGAGGAATGTCCTCATTTTGAGTCTTAAAAAGTCTATGTTGCACAATGTTCCATATTGAAAGGGTTTCTTAGACATTCATTGTTAAAAAATAGCAAATATCTATGGTAAATAAAACTGAATTATATTAATTTATCACAATAACTTAAGTGTAAGATATTTTGTCCATCCTGTGAGCTTCTTGAAGTTGTTAGTAAGTGTTCCACATTTTACACATTTGTTCATGCATTCTAATTTATGTATTGGGTGACTGCCCCCCCCCCCCCAAGTGAGGAAGAGGGAAAGTTTTAAGCTTAGCCACATGCTGGTTCATCTCCCCATACTGACAGTTACTTATTTAAAAAATGCCTTCTTTATGATTGCTTCCACAACTCTTTAAAATGGGGAAAGCCTTTCCCTGTTATCATGTTGTGTTAAATTGGGTATGACAGCAATAGGATGCACAACATTCCCAAACCCAGCTTGTTCTTCAGTTTGACTAATGGGATGCTGTTTCTTATTAGAAACAAAATCTCTGCATGTACAGCAACTGCAAGGTTTCAAGAAGAAATGCTTTCCAAAACTAAATGATGAAACCAGCAAACTGTGGCAAACAAACAGTGTTTAATTTTCTGCGCTAAAAGCAGATACTGAAATATAGGAGAGAGAAACAGACCGGTTTTGGCTTAGTAACTCACATAGCCTTCATCAGTATATAAACCATAAATAAACCAAACTCCTTATATAGTCAGCACCAAGAGGCTCAATCAGCATAATCATGTAACTGATTAAAGGTGCTCATTTAGTCCAGGAGCAAACAAACTCCCCAGCTTAATAATCCATTTTTTCTCTTTCTTATTCAACATGTGATGCCAGCCTGTCTTGTACATAGTACCATAGTATCAAATGAGGAGAGATGAAAAGAGTGAACAACCGTCACTGAAAAACACAAAAAGTTCACTCCGGAGACCAAATTAGGGTATGAGACCCAAACAATACGATCCTGGATTTGGTTCAGTACAACAAACTAGACGTAACCATAGGATAAAATAGGAAATAATTTAATAACGCTTGCAACAACAAAAGTGCGTTTTCGAATGTCTTCCTCAGAAAAAACACAATATCACAATACAACAAATTGAAAAACACACACACCTTATATACATCGATCAATTAGCAAATGTATTTAATTATTACTAAATTAATTAAAATAAAACTTCATTCCAAAATTGTTTTCAAAATTTTAAAATGTAAATATATTAAAAATAATTAAATACTTTATCCTAATATTCAATTCTTTAAATGAAAATGTATTTAAAATGGATTTGAAAATGGAAAAAATGTATTATTTTATTTAATTAAGGACTTTTAATACATATTAACTTGGTGAAACACTGGATATAACTGTTGAAATTAATGTAGTACTACCACCATCTAGTGGCCATAGGGAAATTTACAACTTGGCAGCTCTTAACTTTAACACTGGAATAATTGAAAGCATTTCATTCAAACCCGGTTCTTTGGTAGCGTCCAGTGTTATCTGCCAAAAAAGTTCCCTATATTCAAGTTTAGTTTCCCACATGCCACCCCTAACTTCCTTTGGTACAACCTCTAATACAAAAAAGTAAAACACAGAATCTTTGCAAATTTGGGTATGACGGAACAGTGCATTATTTACATTGTTTCTTTTAATTTCATAGGCATGTTCATATATTCTGGATTTCAACTTCCTTTCTGTTTTTCCCACATAGAAGGAAAAACAGGGTAACATGTGGCAATATATACAACCCCTGATGTATTACAATTGGCAAATTTGGAAGAGGAAATGGTCCTTTTTCTACTGGGAATAAAAATACTAACATTGTTTTGAATGTATTGACATTGGGAGCAAGAACCACATTTGTAAGTACCTGTTTTGTGTGATTCATTGTTAATATAAGTGGCTCCCCCCGAACTCAAAAATGTTTTTGAGATTCATGTCCCTTCGATATATAAATTTTAATGGTTGATTTTTTATATATTCAAATTCTGTAAAATCCCTAAACCTATCCCATTCCTTACTAATGGTGGTTTTAAGTACCGCTGCATCTCCAGTATAGTCCATAATGAATGCATTTGAAAAACTATAAGCATCGCCAGACTCCTTTGGATGAATTGTAATGTCTGGACTATCCTGTCCTAGGATGGGGGCAAATCTCCCTTTTCTACCTTCTAGAACCACCTTGTGTATTTCATCTATTAAATAGGAAGGATACCCCCTTTCTTGAAACATATTGATTATAAATTGACAATCCTTGTGAAAGTCTTGATCTTCGGAGCTCATCCTACTGGTCCTAATTAATTGCCCCTTAAGAATGTTCCTTTTTTGACTAAAGGGGTGCCCACTTGAAAAATGCAGATAGGAATTTGAAAATGTAGGTTTCCTGTGTATCTTAGAAATAAAGTGATGGTCACTTTTGCTAAGTAAAACATCCAAATAAATACATTCATCAAAATCGACCTTGACTGTAAAATCTAAAAAACTTGTTGTGCTTTTGATATATTCCAAAAATTCATAGAATCTTTCCAATGTATCAGTCCAAAAAATGACTATGTCGTCTAAAAAACATTTGTAAAAAACCCAGCAGTTGACAAATTCACTTTGATTTATGAATAAATTCTCCCACCATGAAAGAATAATATTGGCATAAGTGGGGGAGCATTTAGCTCCCATAGCCACTCCCTTTTCTTGCCGAAAAAATTCTCCCTGGAAGAACATAAAATTGTTTTTTAAAATAACTTCCATCAAGAGGAGGCAGGTTCTAAATTCATCAGTTGTAAAACCTCTGTAATGTGCCATACTTTCTTCTAACCACAATAAACCAATGTCGTGGGGAATGGATCCAAATAGGTCCACGATATCCAAGGTAATAAATATTATATTATTTGAAAAGAGGTGTTCTTTTACTTGTCTCAGAAAATCCCAGGAATCTTTTAAAACTGTACTGCCCTGGTTCGATAATTCTTTTAATTTAATATCCACATATTTGGCCAAGGGGGTGGTAATAGAACCTTCCGAAGCTTCTATAAGTCTCAAAGGAGGGTCATTTGGATCTTTATGTACTTTCGGAATGCCAAATACTGAGGGAACCCTGGGACTCTGGGTGGTAAAACAGTTAAAAGTGTCCAAGTCAATAGAACCCTCAAGTAATAAGTCATTGATTAACAAATTGATTTTGGCTTTGGAAATGTTGATTTCATTGATAGAGGCTCTGGTATAGTTGGTAGTATTTTGTAAACATTCCTTCATTTTGGACTCATATATAATAAGAATGCCCATTAAACTGAGAAATTCAATAAAGCGATCAATGAGGAAGTGTCAGCCCGCTAACTCACTCTGTGCATGTAGTATGCAGAGCTGTACTGTGCCCTCAGGAATAGGAATGCCATCCTGTCTGTTGCCATGAGCCCTGCAGCTGCTGCCCCTGAAGCCCACCTGCTTGCTCAACCCGTCTTCCACCATTGCATTTCCCTAGAGAAACAACCAGCAAAGCAAGCAAATGGCAGAAACAAGCACATCTGTATTTTGTTTACATTAGTGCTTCTAACTGTAAGTGACAGAGATGGAGGGACTGTATTGTTTCTCTAGTACACCTCATTATGAGGAATGTCCTCATTTTGAGTCTTAAAAAGTCTATGTTGCACAATGTTCCATATTGAAAGGGTTTCTTAGACATTCATTGTTAAAAAATAGCAAATATCTATGGTAAATAAAACTGAATTATATTAATTTATCACAATAACTTAAGTGTAAGATATTTTGTCCATCCTGTGAGCTTCTTGAAGCTGTTAGTAAGTGTTCCACATTTTACACATTTGTTCATGCATTCTAATTTATGTATTGGGTGACTGCCCCCCCCCCCCCAAGTGAGGAAGAGGGAAAGTTTTAAGCTTAGCCACATGCTGGTTCATCTCCCCATACTGACAGTTACTTATTTAAAAAATGCCTTCTTTCTGATTGCTTCCACAACTCTTTAAAGTGGGGAAAGCCTTTCCCTGTTATCATGTTGTGTTAAATTGGGTATGACAGCAATAGGATGCACAACATTCCCAAACCCAGCTTGTGCTTTAGTTTGACTAATGGGATGCTGTTTCTTATTAGAAACAAAATCTCTGCATGTACAGCAACTGCAAGGTTTCAAGAAGAAATGCTTTCCAAAACTAAATGATGAAACCGGCAAACTGTGGCAAACAAACAGTGTTTAATTTTCTGTGCTAAAAGCACATACTAAAATATGGGAGAGAGAAACAGACCGGTTTCGGCTTAGTAACTCACATAGCCTTCATCAGTGTATAAACCATAAATAAACCAAACACCTTATATAGTCAGTACTAAGAGGCTCCATCAGCATAATCATGTAACTGATTAAAGGTGCTCATTTAGTCCAGGAGCAAACAAACCCCCCCAGCTTAATAATCCATTTTTTATATTTCTTATTCAACATGTGATGCCAGCCTGTCTTATTGGATCTAATACCCAAAATTCGATCAATAATAATAAAATTAAAAGAAGCATTTTTCTGTACTATGGTATGTTTATAAAGGGCATTAGCAATTTTTTGATGTTTCATACCACAAAGATGCTCAGTAATCCCAAATTTAACCGGTTGTGATGTTTGATCAATATAGAAGGCTGAAAAATTACAGATGGCTAAATAAATCACCCAGTCTGTTTGGCAATTGGCAAAAAAAGGAAATGTAAACCTGGCTGGTGTTTTTGCTACTAAAGCGCTTGGTTTTCATAACCCTCAAACTGTGTGTTCAGTGACCACAAAGAAAACAACCTACGACTTGATCCCCCAAGAGTGTAGTTTGAACATATTCTTTCTTATGAAAAGACCCATGTTTATAATGGTTAAAGCAGGAACCCAAGTTTCTGCCCTTCCTAAAGGAGAAATAACATCTATTCTCCAAAAATTCAGAGAGTTTGTTGTCTGTCAACAGGATGTTCCAGTGATGCTGGACACTATTAATAAGTGCTCCAGTATTCCTGCCATATGTTGTAACAAAACGTATAGCAGATTCTCCATCAACAACCTTATCTTTGTATTTTAGAAGGCTTTCCCTGTCAATGGTATCCACCTTGTTCCTGGCCTGAAGAACATATCCCGCCTTGTACCCTCTATTCCTAAATCTGATTGTAATGTCATTGCTGATAGGTACTATTGTCCAAGCATATGCATTTGACTCTCAAGAATTGAGACTTGAGAATGTTTTTACAGATATGTGGAGGATGATAACTGGTGGCATGGAGGAGGGAATTATATTCAGGGAACTTCCGGTAAACCTCAGAGAGTAAGGTATCATCAAGACCTCTGGTCACCAAGACATCCAAAAAAGTGATCTGATCCGTATCATAGTTTACCGTGAAGTGTATCCCCTATTTGTTCTCATTCAAGTAGCTGACAAAATCCTGTAAATAATCCACATCCGATCTCCATACTAACCAGCAATCATCCAAATATCTCTTCCAAATGTCAGTCTCCTCCAGAAACAAATTATGTGAGCTATCATAAATTATTTGCTCCTCAATATAAGCCATAAATAAGTCGGCATAGATTGGGGCAAATGAAGCACCCATGGCCATACCTTGAATCTGGAAGTAACATTTGTCATGATAGAAAAAGACATTCTTGGTGAGTATATGCTCAGCAAGGCATATAAGAAATGTATTGAAACCGGGTTGGTATAACTCAGATTTATAAAGCCAATATTCTAAGGCAGCAATCCCTGCCCGATGGGGGATGTTAGTATATAAAGCTGTAACATCCAAGGTACAGAGTAACCAACCCGGCTCAAGCTGCATTTCGGAGATGACCTGGAGAAATTCTGTAGTGTCCTGTAACTGGGCACGTACCCATTTAAGTAGAGGTTTAAGGTATTTGGTTAGAAATTGGGACAATGGTTCTGTTAAAGAACCTCTCCCTGAAACAATGGGCCTACCAGGGGAGGTTTGAGGGTCCTTGTGGATTTTAGGAAGAAAATAAATATATTAATTACTGGGATCAGATACCATAAGGTGATGCATGATGGTATTTGTAATGACACCCTCCTCTTTGGCTAGAGATAAAAACTCATCAATTTGTTTTTTGAAAAGGGGAGTCGGATTGAGTGTTAGATGTAAATAATACCGACCATCCAAAAGCTACCTGGTCGCTTCAGTATTATATTGTGTCCAATCTTGGACTACCACTGCTCCTCTCTTATCAGCCATCAGTATAACCAATTGATGATTGTTGGCTAATTTTAAGATTACTTCCATATCCGTCTTGGAAATATTACTGGATCTGGCCCTAGTCTCCCTAGAGTAAAAATGCAAGTCCTTAAGGATAGAGTTTTGAAACATAAGGATATTATGATGCATTGGTGGCATAAATGTAGACCTATGATATCTGAACTCCTCCCGAGCATCAGAAGTGTCCCTTCCCTGGAAAAATAACTTTAAGTTAAGATTTCTATAGAATGCTATAACATTGTTTACAAAACTGTCCTCAGACACAAAAAAAAACAGGTATATAAGACAATCCTTTATTCAAAATACCAGTCTCCGTAGGAGAAAGAGAGTAAGATGAAATATTCAAAACATTTAGATTTATTGTTTCTGTACAAACATTTTTAACAGCCCCTTCATACAGTCTACCTGATCTGTGTTTCCTGCCCCCCCACTTTGTTCAGATCTAAAGGGACACTAGAATTGCTTCTCTTCAATGCTGGAGAGCCTGTGGAACACGATATATCAGGCTCAAAACCCAAGAATGAATCCTCCCCCGAAGTGTCATAAATGGACATTGAATCTTTTTTAAGTATGGATGTGGGGTGTTTCATCTTACAGGCGTTTTTATAGAGTTGTGAGAAACAAACATGTTTATCCCTTTCCTTAGAAAAGAGATCCCCCCTATCATAATCAGCCAAGTCTCAAAGGAATTTATTTTTCTTTGTGTCCTTCAGCTGTTCCTCAAGACTTAATAGGTCTTGGCTAAGTTTTTTGAGACAAGAGTTATATATGGGATGACCCTCAAAATTCCTGACAATCTCACACATCTTGGTAATGTTCTCTATATCACTGTCATTTGTTCTTTTGTAGTGTCCAGCAGGAATTTCAACAAAATTCATGGAAGCCTTATGCTGGGCTTCGACCCATAATTTCATTAGAGTATCATCAGGATTATTAACTAGAGGCTGTGTGCTGACTCTTAGGCCCCTGGGCATAATGCCTTTAGTCATATATGCTTTGAAAAGCTTAAGGTGCCAGACATTACTATGAAGTGTTTCACAACTGTCATCCATAGGAGGTAACACTGTTCCATTCTCAGATGGATTATTTGTGCCCAGACCGAAAACGGCTAGGTCATCACGATCGGAGGCTAGCCCCTGCAATATATTAGATATATCCATTGAAAAAATCAAACACAACTTTCTAAACCAAGCAAAATCAAATAAATCCAAAAAATAAAAATAGGAAATAAGATTATCCTGATACAATATTGGTGTCCAGGTCAGTGCAGCAATAGCGATACGTCAGATGTTAATTTAGTGAGGGTTAAAAGCCACAATCAAAATGCTGGGCAAAAATGCAGCAACAAATCAATTATTATCAATGTGTTCTAAAGTGGTTCACCAAACCACCAAATCTTTCAAATAAATATATGAAACCCAAACTAGAGGCATACAATAAGCTACAGATCACCTAAATATGAGAGGACCACAACACAAAAAGATATTGGACAATATCAGCCCTGTTAGAATATTTTATAGTGCTGAGTCAAAACCCGTAATAGAATGTCACAATCAAAATATATTTAACCTATGGACAATGTCAGCCCCTGTAAAAAAAAAAAAAAAAAACTATAATAAGTTCAATAGTGCTGCGTCCATAATATAAACAGATGTTGTAAAGGTTTTTGACTATAAAGTATAACATTATTGGCCACTATAAAATCTACAGTGCTAAGTCCAATCCTATAAAAAAATATCAGAGTCAAAACGTATTCACCATATGGCCAATGTCAGCCCCTGTAGGAAAAACAATTAAATTCAACAGTGCTGAGTCCATATATATAACCAGATATTGGAAAAAAAATTGTAACTGTGAACCTGACACAATTGGGAGTCACTGGAACCCAAATTATTGATAATTATTGCTACCAGTGCCCACTATATGGCTGGGCAAAGAACCAGAAAAATTAGCAAATTGTCACACTGACTGGCATCAATAAAAACTTTTGGCTTGTCAGAATGTTGTTGTACAAACAATCAATGGAATGGACTTACTGACATATAAAGAAATAAGAAAACTGTGTCATATCAAAGATTCATTATATAGTGATAGCATGAAACACCTCAACACTCAGAAGACCCAGTATTGTTCTAAATCAAGATGGATGCAAAATACAGTATTAAATGCACTCCAAAATGAGTCAAAAGGACCCCAGAAAAAATAAATTTAAACATATGTAAAGAGTATTCAAGCCACTATAAACAAAAAATGTGGCCCTTGTCCCTTAACTCATTAAAACTGATTGTTGTTATTCCATGACTAATTAGCTGTACTATCCATGCAATTCTGATGAAAAATACCCACTCAGTTATTGTGAAGGGGAAGCTCCAAAGCGTCCCAAATCCATTACAAATAAATACAAATGTATTAAGGACTGGTTCCGGAGATACAGTAGTGGGGATCAAGCTGTATCCATCCCAAATACAAAAAATGGCTGTAGCAAAATTAAAGTATATACAGTCATCCAAGGTTGAATACAGAAGTAATAATCCACGCAACAGAAACTACTTGGTCCAGCCCAAAAATGCCTCAATATCAAAACGATTCATAGATCACATAAATTCCAAAAGCTAAGACACCAACAAGAAAGGAATCCCACCAAAAAGAACGATACTAGTCAGGTAAACAGATAATTATACGGTAAAACAAACACCAACCATATTACAAACCAAACCTGAGTACCTAGAATCCAAACAAACAGGCTTCCACTGAAGGGATAACCACCGGAACACTGCTCCGTTAGATAAAGGCCCAGGCTATAACACTGAACCGGCGTTCATTTCAGACTCCTTTAAAACTGGAAATAATCCAAAATATTGAGCGAGCACATAGTCCGCATAGTCATGGCAAAAACCATATCAGCCTCAGAAATACAAATGGATAAAAAGCAAATCCAAAAGGTGCTCAATGTCCTAATATAATACAATGTGCACAGGCCAACCACAGAGAAAAAAAGCAAATCGTAGTAGAAACAAAATCTCTGCATGTACGGCAACTGCAAGGTTTCAAGAAGAAATGCTTTCCAAAACTAAATGATGAAACCAGCAAACTGTGGTAAACAAACAATGTTTAATATTCTGTGCTAAAAGCACATACTGAAATATAGGAGAGAGAAACAGACCGGTTTTGGCTTAGTAACTCATCAGTGAATAAACCATAAATAAACCAAACACATTGTATAGTTAGTACTAAGAGGCTCAATCAGCATAATCATGTAACAGATGAAAGGTGCTCATTTAGTCCAGGAGCAAAAAAACCTCCAGCTTAATAATCCATTTTTTTTCTTTCTTATTCAACATGTGATGCCAGCCTGTCTTGTACATAGTACCATAGTACACAAAAATGCTTCTTCTAATTTTATTATTATTGATCGAATTCTGGGTATTAGATCCAACACGACAGGCTAGCTCAGGACTAAGATACAAAGTGTGATGGCATGGCAGTCTTTCTACTTGCATGACAACATTTTCAGTTTGACACACAAACTTCCTTACTGCAGTAGTAAAGGACAGTTTTGCAAACATTTCTATCAATTTATTCTTATAATTTCAGAAAACTGTGACCTTGTGGTTTTGTCATGAGGCAAATTCCAGCTATTACATTTTTTAGCTTGTGTCTCCAGTAACACCACCTCTACCAAGAAAACACTTAAATTTATCATAGCCTTGGGAGCTAGTTCCTTCCATGTCCATAAAAGTTCACAGGGATTATCCCATCAGATAGTCTGCAAGAATATGAGTCTAGTCAATCTGGTTCCATCCCTCCCTCCTGGTTGGTGAATCACTCAGAGGTAAAAAGGTATGCTTAACAGTCCTCATCTCTTAGGGATGCCATCAGTTTTGCCACCACAACAATCCATTTGTTTGCTGCTGCTATGGTGTGAAGTAGCTGCTCCAACAGCAGTTATCTCAACAACACAGTCTCAGACTCTGGTGCAATTCCCAGCACTGCAAGACTACAGCTTTGTCTCAGTTTGTAGGAATTTACACTCATTCTGGCAATCACAGGCTGGGTCTTGAGACTTAAAAGGTGTACCCAAAATACCCACTGTAATCTATCAATGTGGAAAGCAATGTAGCTAAGATGGTTATGCATCTAAGACAACACACCAGTGTTTATAAAATGAAACAGTTTATTCCACAAAACAACAAACTAAAAATATAGGTTCTTCCAAATAATATGAAATCCTGTTGCATTTATACAAAACAACACAGCACCTTTAATGCAGCTTCAAAGTGTTGAAATTAGCAGCCTCTCATATAATTTCTTCTGGAATTGTCAACACACCATATTTCAGTTTTCTTGCTCATTTTTTTCTCCATAAGCAAGTCTTCCCTGAGTTCCTGCTGTAGTCACCAGGTTCCCTTTAAGCAATGGTAAATGCTCTCTACACTATAGGCTTTCTATAGCCCTCTCTTAAACCTCAGTATTTCATTCATTTACTGTTCAGGAATTACTCCAGACCTAGATCTTAATTTTGTTAAAGATACAGGATATTATGCTAGAATACACTGCAGCCAAAGCAATATTGCTATTACTTACAATCAATACTGCTACAAGCAAAGTATTTATGACACAAGTTTATACAATCACCGTGTTATGTTACAATATGCACACATACACATGCACAGATATACATAGGCTGTAACAATAGACTGAATTGGACTATACTTATCAATTTAGCATTGCTACATAATGAGATCATAGATTCAGTACACACATTCACAAAGATAGTTAACTGACAAGTTACTTCAAGCAGTAAGCAATTATTTTCCAGTACTCAATGTGGGCTTGAACTAGAACTGAACTGCATCAATATGAGTTAAAGATCTGGTAAATAAAGCAAGGCTGTGTGACACAGATGGAAAGTACAAATTAGAGAAATTATGAAGCAGCAGACAAATATACATTAAGGAGGTAATCCCTCATTACAATTAAACTGCTCTGTTACGCACTGCTTGTAGGTAGCAGGCAACATATTTTCCTGTGTTCATCCATTTTTCCCTTCTGATCATGTGACACATTAACTCTGTTGCTAACTTAGGTTAGGCACAGCAAAATATATCATATTACACATTGGAAGATTTTTGCTACTTTATTAAGACTTCTAGAATCACTGTTGGCTTCTGGAAACTGTCCTGCAAACACTGTTGGGAGTTTGGAAAATATTCTGCCAGCTTCAAAGTACACAGTGCATAAAGAGCTTCTAAGAATACAATGACTGAGCAATCTTTACAGCATACTTCAGTATAGAAACACTGCATTGATGTTTCAGCTTACATTCCCTAACATGAGTATTAGTTGGCAGGGTCTCTTTTCTGTGTGTGTTTTTTTTTTTTTGTAAGTGAATATCATGTTAATGCAGCATATAGGCTAAGTGCAGTATCTCTTTTGAAACAGGTTTGTATTAGCATGAATTTTCCAGGCAAAATGAACTATAAACTATGAAACTCTAATATAGTGCATTAGTGTTTGACTGTAATTCTCAGAGAATTACTACAAAATGTAAAGTTTTACAAGGGATGGGCAGGGTAAAAATATGAGGCAAACTCAGGGGTGTTCTGCAAAAAACATGGACAGACGAAAGGTGAAACGAAGATCTAACCCACTTTTAGGATCTCAGCTCTACAAACTATTCCAACTCCACACATTTCATAGATTCATAGACTGTTACTAGGCTAACAACTCAAGGGGCCTTACTAAGCCTAGCCATGTTTTACTGAAAGAATAATGATGTCCTGCATCCAAATAGGACATTGTAGGCCAGGCATTTATAAGCTACCTCTGTCCATAAGGGACATGGATGCCAGGCCTCGTGTAAATTTTCTATTCCCTACTTTATGTTGTGCTTAAACGGAATAATAGATGAACTCAGCTTCACATGGATGGGAAGCCTGTTTCATAGAAAAGGCAGTCTCTGGGACACATATATGTCTCTCAAGCATGTTCTGTTTAAGTCACAGACAAAATTCAGGTCCCTAGACCTTGAATTTCTGGTACTTTTTGACTTACGAATATGTAGGAGATTCATAAGTGTGGGGTTTGCAGATGCCTTGTAAGCTAGGCTTAGATCACCCCTCAGCAATCAATAGGAGAGTAAGTAGAGGGAAGGGGTTTTAAGGCACTCTGCATAAGGAAGGTTTGTTACACCTTGTATTCTTTTTGTAAGGAACCTTTGAGGTCACTCTAGTTGCTGCATATGCCTGGTTAGGTACATATCAAAGGAAGCATTGTACTCTATGAATGGTCTGATAAGGGCGGAATACAGTGGGATAATGGCCTCTTTGGACATAGATGCTATATCGTTGCCTATAAATTGTGCAACATAAAAGTATTTCCTCATCACTGTGGCCACATGGTAGTCAAAAGTAAGGCTACTGTCTACGTGTGTACGTAGATCCCTGACCACTAGGTTGACTCTTAGGAGTGTATTATCAACATGGTAATTAGCTATGATGGTTGATTTTCCAAGTGGTACAATTATGGATTTCTTAGCATTGAAAATTTTTATTTTCCCTTTTCCTTAGGCTCATGGTTTCATAAGTTCATAGCTAATTACTAGGCTAGCTTTCTTAACAGGCCATTGTAATTCTAAACAATTTCCTTCCCAAAGGTGAGAATCAAATACTTTACTTTGTGTTTATGAGTCAGATGCCTTAATCATTATACCAAGCTAAAAATCATTTACTCCCTTTGCAGCTATACTTTATGAAAAACCTCCTCATACAACCTTAGACACTAGTCACAAGCCACAGCAGCTCTCATTACCCCTAGAACTAAACTCCACAGCAATGCACATGCTTTCTCATCTCAGGCACCTACTGTTTTGCAAGCTCTCCCTATCGACATTAAGGAAATCAGCACTTATTCCAAATTTAGAATGCAACTCAGAAAGCACTTTTACTTTGGCGTGCCCTTGCGCTTTAGACACAAATCACAGTGAGACTGTTTTAAACGATAGTAAAGATAATAACGGGACCACGCAGGTCTCAAGTACTGGGACATTAACATCTTTTAATACAAACAGCACTTTGACTAATACCAACATAGACAAGCATGGGACTATTGATTCCGATAACACTTTTGGTAGTCTGTTGAATTTAAGTATACATTCCATTTTGGATGAAATAGGTAACAATGTGTCTTTGAATAATGTAGATGAAGGACATGATACAGTTGATGTTAATTTATGTGACAGTACTGAATTTTTGTGTAACAATGATAACATTTTTTTAATTGGGGGGAACGATACAATGGAATATAAGATGGATGATGACAATGGTGTGGTAAAAGACATACACCACAGTATTCAGTGTGTGGTTGACGGAAACAGTCCAGGGTTGGTTCCAACCGAGTATGGTAATTGTGTTAGTGTAGATTTAAGTCCAAGTGGACCTATTTTGGAGGGACATATAATTGAAAACCTAGAGACTAATATTTTGAGTCAACCAGCTATTTTGGAAAATGAAAAGCACGACTTTAAATTATACAATTATTCCAATCATGCCTTCAATTCCGGGCATGTACATATTTTCTCCAAAGGTTTTACGTTCGTCCCATGTAGAAACAGTAACTTGGTAGACACTCTTATCGATTTAAAATTATTTACACGTAAAATAAATTTAAGAGTGTATTTCAATGATGGTGGAACACATAATGAACAAAAACAATTGTCGAAACCCAGCAAATTCAATCCACCAATGCACCGTATGATAGCCATTTTTGAAAGAGCTTGTGAACTAGATATTAGGGAACATTTTAAACAATCCACTAAGCATAGCCATTTGAACTTGACACCTGATGAATATGGGTTATTGAATGAATTGAGGAAATGTAAAAACATACGTATCATGAAGCCTGATAAAGGAAGTGGTGTAGTAATTGTTGATAGCAACAATTACGTCAGTATCATGATGGCTATACTCATGGATGAAAATTATACAGAGACTAGTATCAACGAAATAAATATTGCACATCAAAAATTGGACCTTATGTTAGAGGACATGCTATTACAGGGTGAAATAACAGAAGTGGACTTTGAGTTTATGAGTAATCCTTATCCAGTGGTTAGTGGTATTTTTGGTATACCCAAGATCCATAAAGGGCTGGACAACGTAAAATTTAGACCCATAGTTGATGGCAAGAGAAGTAAAACATGTTTTATCAGTCAATATTTAGATCACAAAATGAAACAAGGGTTGAATGAGTTTTCCTACATTACAAAAGACTCTTGGAATTTTTTGTAAAAATTAAAAGCCCTTAAAATCAATAACAACACCATTTTTGTTACCATCGACGTTTGTAATTTATTCACAGTCATTCCTCACAATACAGGGTTATTTTGGTTGGAACACTAGTTGATAAAAAACGGTAAATTTGAACAAGATGAAATTAATGTGTATGTGAAACTTATGGAGGCAGTATTGAACAACAATTTCCTATTTTTTGAGGGGCATTTTTTAAACAGACTATGGGAGTGGCAATGGGGGCTGCTTTTGCCCCCATTTATGCCAACTACATTATGTCCTACTGGGAGCAAACCTATATTTTTCATAGTGAATTTAATAACTATATAAAATTATACACCCGATACTTGGACAATATTTTTATCGTTTGGGAAGGAGAAATACGGGTGTTTGAAGCATTCATCAAATACATTAATAATACAGTTTGTTTTTTAAAGTTTACACATGAAACTAATGATGACATTATTTCATACTTGGATGTGAGGATAACTAAGGAGTCACAATGTAGGTTAAAATCTAATATTTATAGAAAAACTACCTTTTTAAATTCCTATTTGCATTACAACAGTTGACATCCGAGAAAAAAAAAAAGAGCCATTGTTAAGGGGCAAATGGTGCGAGCAGCCAGAATGGTTAGCGACCATCAGGATTTTATGGAGGAATTACATTTCATGATGGAATTGTTTTTGAACAGAGGATATCCCAAGGAATTGTGTGGGAAATTATTTAATGAAATTAGGAATAAAAGAGAAACAGAAATTTATAAACCTATTCTCAGTTTTGAAAATTTAGATAGTTGTGAGACTATGCTCACCACACCACATAATCTGAGTAACGTTCCCTTACTTTTTATAACTATCTACAATATGGATACTGATTGGATTACATGGATGGTTAACACAAATTGGGATATTTTGAAATTGGATAAAAATGTGGGAGCAAAAATTGGTAGACATCCAAAATTTGTATATAAGAAGGATTTATCTTTGAAAAACATTTTTGAGAGATCTTCTCTTGCAAAAGGTCCATCAAATAACAGGAGGATGGGTAATTTTAAATGTGGAAGATGTCCCATATGTCAATACATATTAATCACAGGTGAGAAATTTATGGTTAATAACCATCATATAACCACTCAGGGACAGTTCGATTGTTATGCTCAAAATGTGGTTTACATGGCTAAATGCCAGGACTGTCCCGTCTTTTATATAGGGAAAACTAGTAGACATTTTAGAGAGAGAATTAGAGAGCATAATTTAGACATTAGGCATTTAAAGCCTACCAATGCATTAGCAAGACACATTATTGCTAACAGTAGCCATTGTTTTAAGTTTTGTGTATTGCAAAAAATTAAGGCTGACGTACAGTGCAGGATATTGGACACACATTTGGATATATGTGAGTTGAAATGGCAAATTAGGTTGGATGCACAGAACTACCCTGGTATTAATGACTACATAACCATTATGCCTTTGCTCAAGTTAAAATATGTATTGGGTAGAAGTTAACAGTTCATTATTTTAATATTTTCATTTGTTACTTTTTTGCTTTTTTGTGATCTATTGCAAATGTTTACAGTAATGTCTTTTAATATTTAGTGCTCTGATTTTTGTTTTTAATGAGTTTTTAAACTGAGCCATTAATTCATTTATTGATTAATTGGAGGGTGGGGTTTTTGTATAAATTCAGGATGCTTGTTGTATCATTTGTCATTCTGAAGAAGTCCATTGTGGGACGAAACCTAGGTCAATTAATTTCATCATTGTTGGTTAATAAATTACTTTCTACAGTTGAAGCTCCGTTTTCATTTCATCTTGTTTTTCGTTGGTGTGCTTGGTTCCCGGTTGCAAATCAGCACTTATTCCAAATTTAGAATGCAACTCAGAAAGCACTTCTTCATCCAAGCCAAATGCTTCTGCTTCAACACAGGGCATATCACCTAACCTATCTCATTTCCAAGTCTCTTCTCCTCTTTCAAGATTCACTGAAGATTGACCCAGTATAGAAGCTAATGTATACATTATACATTACACTCTTCTTGGCTGTACATTACATTGTGCTTGCTCACTGGAATGAAAATACACAGTTTTTTATGTAATTAGTTTGAACTACTTGGTTATTGCTTATATTTCTATATTTTTTGTTTGTGAAATGTTTTGTATTTCACCCAGGCTAAGCCTGGAATTGGTCAGTATTTATAAGTGCACTTCCCAGGTAAACAAATGTAAATAAATAAATAAAGATTCAGTGACATAAGGCAAAATCAGAGACATTTAATAGTTACTGACTTTGTACTGCATGTGATGTGCTTGTATGATAGCAGAAAGTATAGTTGTGTACACTTAACATAAATGTAAATGTTGAGTGTATTCACTGTTGCAGTCCTGTCTTGTGGGATGTCCCGCCGTGGAAGCCCCTGGCCAGCCTGACTACCAGAGAAAAATGTTTTCCCTCTTCCTTCAATTGGCAGATGCCCTTCACTGATGTCAGAACCCTAGGGTATAAGCGGAGTCTGCTGACATCATGACCTCAGTTGTTTTCTTGCCCCACAGGGTTCAAAGCCCCCTAACAGAAATGGAAGGTGAAGGTCAGATTGTTAGGGTAGGGATTCCAAGGCAGGCAAAAGTGAAGAGCAGGGGTCCTTGGCAAAAAGGAAA
Organism: Protopterus annectens; assembly: GCF_019279795.1. Classification (NCBI taxonomy): domain Eukaryota; kingdom Metazoa; phylum Chordata; order Ceratodontiformes; family Protopteridae; genus Protopterus; species Protopterus annectens. The sequence continues at coordinate 969,354,841 of NC_056727.1, read as the reverse complement.
TAGTAGCTGAAATAATGGCAGCCTACTCAATAGGCAATGGGGGAAGGAGGGAGGAAAAGAGGACTGCAACAGTGAATACACTTGAACATCTACATTTATGGTAAGTGTACACAACTGTACTATATTCTTCTTGTTTCACTGTTGCAGTCCTGACTTGTGGGATGATTCCCAAAGCTGAAAAGAGGGGGGGATGATAAAGGAAGGTGAGAACAGGAAGATTAGTAGGGTAGAGGGAAAACTTGCTTTGGACAAGAAGGGGTCTGACAGTGGTAGTTCATCCAGAAAGTGTGCACAGAAGACCAGTTGGCAACCTCCAATCAATCTTGGTAGGTATGTCCTTCAGGAAGGCAGTGGAAGACATAGTTGTCCCAGTGGAGTGGATCCTTACAGTTTCAGGTGTGATCCTTCCAAGATGACTGTAACAAAAAGGTGGTACAAAGAGAGATCCTTTTGGAAATTGCCTGCCAGCTGATAAGTTTTCCTTTAGTGCTTCTAGCAAAGGTCACAGGCAGTTGGTCAGATATTCTGATGGGATTTGTTGCATCCATTTAGTAGGGTAGTTGCCTATGGATGTCTGAGAAACACAGAATTCCCTACCCCCTGTATTGTGGGTTTGGAGAGAAGATAGGTAGATGCATTGCTAGATATAAGGAAGCATCAGTCACCAACTCGAGCCTAAAATAAGGATTACTCCTGAGAGAGGGATTCTGTCAGGATGGAAGATAACAAAAGGGTTCCACTACCATGAGGGCCTAGGGTTACTGAAACCATTCTAGCAGGAGAAACAGCTTGTAAGCTGGTAGTCCTACATGCAAGGAATTTTAAATGTGAAGGAGATGTAAGTAATTCTAGGAGAAAGGTTGGTTTGCAAGGTGGTGTATGAGGTCTTCTGAGAGGCCTGAAGTGGATTACCCTAATAAGGAACTGTTTGAGCAGCAGATGATATAAAGTAGGAGTGGAGTGGAAAAGTAGGTAGAAGTAACTGAAGCCAGAATGTAGAAGGATTTGCAAAAGAGGTCTCTGTCAGAGGTAATTACCAAATAGGACCAGCTGACAGGCATCTAGACTGTGATCAGACCCTGGTTAGGCTGTGTACCCCCAGTTAGAAAAACTTTCTATGTTCTTGCATAGGGTTTGCTGGAGCTATGTCTCCTGGCTTTTCCTAGGATGCCCTGCACCTGTTATGCACCCCCCCCAGTTAGAGTATCCTTCAGACTGATAGACTGAAGAAGAAGGTATCCCCCAAACTGATAGGTAGAGGGTTTACAGAATGTGGAGTATGAGTGAGACGGTTAAGAGTCAGAGGTAATATCCAAGGATAAAGTTGGATAGGCTCAGAAGAATAAAGTATCAGGGTTACCTGGGTCAGTCCTGAGCTATAAGGATGGCCCTCAATGCTCTTCTCTGAGTTTTGGGGAGCCTTGGGAAGTAGGGCATTGGTGGGAAACTTAAAAGAATAGTACTGGCCATGAAAGTGAGAAAGAATCTGTTTTCATGGCTAAAAGTGTCTTGTTCCTGGAATGGAACCTTTCCAAATGTGTGCTTATACTGGTGGTGAAGAGTTTAATTTGTGGGGCTCCTATTTCTTGGCTATGCTGAGAGAAAACTCCCAATGTAACTGCTACTTGTGGGTGTCTCCAGGCTTCTGCTGATTGCATTTGCTCATTGAAAGAGCATACTCGAGAGGAATTGAGCCCACAGGTGCCATCCCATGGGGTAAGCTGGAGCGAGCTGTGATCCCCATCCCCATAGCTAGGTGACAAGATGGGCAGGAATGGGTTGTTTTCTTAGTTTTGAGTCACATGTCTGTGACATAGTCTGAATCCATGACTAGCACCCTTGGTTAAAATATCTCTCTGAGTGTTAGTGAAGCCATCTGTACAGTCAGAAGCTCCTTTTTGTTTATGTGGTCATTCACTTCCATTGGGTTTGTAAGTGTTCCAAGAGAGCTTCTCAAGCTGTTTCTAAGGAATCTGTAGCTGAGATCATTCTAGACAGAATGGTAGGCCTGGGTTTAGAGTGCAGGCCTTGGTGCACCATGCAGAAATGACGTTTGGGTCAAGAATCAGCCTTATTTTGGCAGATGGTGGTTATGTGTGCTGGCACCACACATTTTTGAGGTACCACTGTAATTTCCTCATGTGTAGCCTGGCCAGGGGAAGCAGGTGGTTGACAGAGGCCATGTAACTCAGTGTGTGTAGAAACTGCCTGGCTGAAAGAGGATTGCTATTTATAGATTTTAGAAAGCTATTGGTCTGGTGGGGTATCCTGTCTAGAAGCAAGGAGGGTAGAGTCCAGTAGGATACTCCTAGATCAGTATTCTAGTATGGGAATAAGCATGAATACTTGGTTTAGGCCTGGATTCCCCAGAGTAGCCTTAAGGAAAACACCTGGGAAAGAGTGAGTGAAGGGTCAGTGCCATGAGTAGGCAACCTGCAGGAATAAGATGAAGAAGACCCTGAACAGTGCTGAGGAGAAACCACTTTCCTATTAGATGTAGAGGGGCTGCTTCCACTGAGGCCTGTACACCTAGTGTATTCATAAGTTAAAGGGCCTCTGTTTTTAGGGATGGTGTTGAATAGCTTTTTGGTGATATACCCTGGAAAGGATGTTTAGTAGTCATTGGTTTGAATAGATGAGAGGCTAATGTGTCTGAATAGTGCCAGTCTTTTCTTCAATTCTGAAAACAGGTTAGAGGGTGGAGGGCAGGAAGATGCACATATCATAGAAAAGTCATGACTGCTCACTACCAGGGAACTGAGAAGTGGGTGTCCCTGGTGATGGGGAAGAAGAGTGGCTTTGCCTGAATTCATGGAGTTGACTGTGGTACCCTTCCCTGAGGGTCTTTCTTTGACCTACTTTGAGATTGGAAGGAAAGGAAACACACAGCAACAATACACAAGTATGGCAAGAGTGCAGGGCCAAAACAGTACCAACACAACACAAAAAATGGCCAGCACAAAATAGGTGAACCATCAATAACTTTTTATTGTAAAAATAATAAATAGACGGAATCCTACAGAATGCTACAGACTGGTTTCAGCAAAAGCTTTTGCCGAAACCTGTCTGTAGCATTCTGTCTATTTATTGTTTTTACAATAAATAGTTATTGATGGTTCACCTATTTTGGGCTGGCTGTTTTTTGTGTTGTACGGAATAAGTGGAATAGTAGGTTGTAGCCAAATAAAACTAAACAAATTTTATTCAGGTAACAGTCTTAGTAAGCACTTTCATCCAAACAGCAGCACAAAGAAGTTTGGGTTTAAAAAAGTTCCTTTGCACTACTGTTTGGATGAAAGCACTTACCAACGCTTTTATCTAAATTAAACTTTGTTTGGTTTTATTTGGCTGCGACCTTCTATTCCACCTATTCTGTTTTTCCTGCTGGGTTTTTGTGCTTTTTTACTGTCTTTTGTGTTGTGTTTTTTTGGGAAGGAAAGGACCAGAGATTAGTGGAACAGTTTCTACTGAAACTTGGGGGCTGTAACTGCAAGGAATCTTTGGCTGTCTGCCTGGGCTTAGATCTGTCCTCCATATGTTTGAGCATAGCTACTGCTTTAGGGCCAAAGAGACACTCATTATCTAACGGGGCATCCAAAAGATTGAATTTGACATACTCTGGAAGGGCCTGCTCCCTTAGCCATGCGTGCCTCCTGATGACAGACCCAGGGGCTACAGACCTGTTGACAGCCTCCAAAGCATCACATCCACAGTGTAAGGAATGCTTGATCACTTGTGAGGTGGAGCTGCAAATGTCTACTAATTCTTTAGATAGGGTCTTATTTTCAGTGTTCAAAAGCTTTTGCCTCGTGTGTTCCAGTAGTGCCTCTTGGTGTTTTAATATGTGGAGCTGACAGTTTACTGACCTCATAGGTAGAGTGGCAGAGGTATATACCTTCTTGCCAAATCTATCAAGGGCTCTGCCCTCTTTATAATGGGGTAGTGGGTTTTTGGATCTGCTGGGTCTGGCCCCCTTGGGTCCAAGACCAAAAACCTCTGGATCTGCTGAAGAGTTTTTAAAAAGGTGCGTATGCAAATCAATACCCCGTAGAATCTGTCAGATTTCCTGAGTGCAGGAGAAAGTAAGTGATTTCAAAGAGGCTTCGTGGAACACATCATCAGCCACCTCCAGAACTGTGGGAACTGCCAGGGGTTTAAGTTCTGGGAGATGGAGAAATTCCCTGACTCTTTTCTTAGATTGGGGATAATATTGCTCTTCCCAATGAAAATGTTTCCCAAGGGAGTGCAAAGTTTGCCCAAAGGATAGATCCTCAGGAGGGGGGCAGGCAAAGGGCAAAGTTTTTTCTGAGTCAGACTCCTCAAAGGAAGGCAGATAGGGATCCTCTTCAAAAACTGAGACCTCCTGGTCAGAGTCCTAATCTCCAAAGGGTCAGTAAAAATCATTTGGATTAGGTCTCTTTTCATTTTTTCTGAGAGGTGTTCAGGGAGAGAAAGTCTGTTCCTAACAAGAGAAAGAACATCCTCTGCTAATTTAACTAAATTGTGCTGAAAGACCTGAAACTGGGGGCTGGAATGGAAAGAAGATGGCTTCCTAGGAGTAGTCTTTTGTTTAAGCCTAGGGACGCTAGAAGAATGGACACCCAAATACCTCGAAGATGTAATGGCAGTGCTGCCTTCACTGGAAGCTGAGGCCTTCAATACAGTCTTGGACATGACTGACAAATGTCGATCGACATCTGGTTTTGATGCCAATGGCATATTGGCCTCTGAAAAGGTCTCGATAGAGGCCATCTCCACCACCTCAGTAGTGGGAGGGCATGGTGAAGATGCTTCACCGACGTCTGAAATAACCAGCCTTGGAGGGCTATTAGATGGCAAATGTGTGTCTTCAGCAGTCCTGAGCTTGGGCCATTTGTGTTTAAGAAGATCTACGGTCTCAGTATGAGTAGCAGACACTATACCACATGGAAAAACTGAGGACTTGCTAAGGAAACTAGCTAAAATGTCTGCCCTATGCCTAATAGTTTGGGAATTGAACTGGGCATAGAAACGACAGTTAGGAACGTTGTGGTTTGAGCCTAAACAGGTAACACACAGGGAGTGGAAGGTCCAGTGTGGAATTTGTTTACCATAACGAAGACAGTTGTTAATTCCCTCTGACATCAGTTAACAAAAAAGAAAGAATTCCCCAACGGGGTTGTTAGCTTTCTGAAATATTCACTCTGGCATGGACTGACCAATGCACATACTGGATGTCTGCTTCAGGCTCTGATGACAAGAAATAACTGAGGTCATGATGGTGGATTCCACTTATACCCTAGCTTTCTGAAGCCAGGGAAGGGCATCTGCCGGTTGTAGGAGGAGGGAAAAAATTTTACTATGGTAGTCAGGCCAGCCAAGGGCTTCCATGACAGTAAATCCCATAAGTTAGGACTGCTGCAGTGAAACATGAATACCATTTAGCCTTCTCATTTGTTTTACCTAAGAGGAACGCAAAATACATTGGGATTTGCAGACTGGATTAACCATCAAAGTGTAACCAAACTTAAATCAAAAATGTGACAAAAAACAAAAGTAAAACTTTCCTAATGTGAAAAATAATCTCTCTGTACATCCTTCTCCCTCTTGCAGGGGTATAGCCAGACAACTCCATTTTGTACTCACAATCTGTATGCTGTCCCCCAACCCACCTGGCATTAAAGAATGTTCACATCTTACTAGATGTTGTCCCCCCTAAACACTTAATAAATGCATGCATGCATACATCACTTTCATCTGTTCCCTCTATACCTACAAAAGATAATGTTTTTTTTGGATTACCAATCCTATCTGCAAGCAAGCTATGTACTTGCTGTTGGAGGGATTACTTTGGATAGTCACGGACATAATCATTTCCTGAAAAGCTATAGTTTTATAAGTGATGTTCAAAACATATACTCTGCTGAGTACAGAGAGTATGGCTGGCTACATCCTTGCCTTCTTATTGACTAGATAACGGACTCTGCTGACCCTGACATGATGTCAGTATGTCAGCAAGGAGGTAGGACTTACAGCAGAGTAATAAATGAGCGGAAAGTATGTCATGACTATGTAGGACATTTTTTTGGAAGTGATATTCCTTAAAAAGAAAAGTGAGAATGCAAACTTAAATGAAAGAAAGGCAGTGAGGCAAGCAACTACTGAGGAAATGCATTTTGAGTAGATAAGTTCCTTTGATTGTGTCAGTTTGCACATGACCTTTAACTGATATGAAGTGCTGCTGCACTTTTTATAGATTAACATGTTTCACTGCCTGGAGTTTTTACTTTATGTGAAATATCAGAGAGAATTTTCCTGCATTCTAAGTATGTGCTAATTAAAAGCAGCTTGATTTTAAAATAAACCAGTTAACTATATGGGATTACAACAAAGTCACATAGAACTGCACTATTTATTCATTTTTTTCACTCACTGATTCCCAACATTAAAAAGTAATAACTACAGGCAAGAAGAGTAATTTTCTTTTATTTCCATATTTACATATATCATTTTGGGGAGTGTGTGCATGTGGGTATAGGGCACGGCAACTTTCACTAACAATAAGGCTTTATAAAGGTTATCATTCCACCCCTCCAGTTATACCTTAATAAATTTACAAAAAAAATAATAGAACCATTGCATACACTACAAACAATGCTGGTGTCCTATTTTTATGTATATAATACACACACACACACACACACACACACACACACACACACACACACACACGCACGCGCACACACTCACACACACACACACACACACACACACACACACACACACACACACACACACACACACACGCGCACACACTCACACACACACATACACACACACACACACACACACACACACACACACACACACACACACACACACACACCGAAAAACCTCAGCAGGCCATCATGAGCATACATGTTAATGTGTCAAAGTAGAATACTTTCCCATACTACAAAGTCTACAGTTAAATGACTTTATGCAGTTCTATAGCCAAAGGAAACAGTTTAAAGTTGAACTGTGATTGATATATTGTCTTGGATTTATTGGTTCACCTTCCCAATTATGATGAGCTGTTTATGAAATAAGAAGCTTGTTAAGGATTGAGAAGCATGAGCTGACAGCAGACTGAAGGTGTTTAAGAAACAAATATACAATTATTTTCTACAACAATTAGATGATACTTAAACATTTTATACTATAAAGTTATAAGACATTTGCCATATCTCCTGTTTCTTTGCAGGCAATAAATGCTCCAATTGGATCAGTATGGGCATGATATTGCTCAAGCTCACTTGGGGGATACTGGCATATATCTCATTTGAATCTCTTTATAAGGAACATTCCTCATTTTAAGTCTTGAAAAGTGCATGTCGCACATTAATAAAATATAAATATATTAATATATAATAAATAAATAAATATAAAAAAACATTTTAGACCTGCCAGCATAGAATAGCTACTCATCCCATGATTACAGTTTTTACTGTTAGATGTAAACTCGTTACTCCCAACCTTTTCAGTGGCATTTGGATAACAGTCACATGGTTACTTCAGTCTATAGTGGGTTGTAGAAACATCTCACAATGACTTTAATGGTACTAAAAGAGCAATAACCTCAGCTGCAGGAACTAAAATGTACAACAAAACTACAATGACTTAATTTTTCTACCTCCTGTAAAACTATGAAACAATTTTTTCATCGGTGACTATTGTACAATTGGTCGACAATTGATTATGTATGTTTTTATGGTGCTGTGGTTAATGTTTTAACTTTTAACCTCATAGTGCTATCTGGTGAGTGTCCTGAGTATGAAGCCCTTTGTGTGGAGAGTGCATGTCCTCTAAACTACACATACATGAACATTATCTGTGTTGTGTCTGTGTGTAAAAATCTGTGAATAAGATAAACGGAGTATTGACAAATCTGTGAATGAATGCTTATGTCATCATGGTACACTGCAGCTGATAAAAGGAGCCTCTTGTGTCATACTGAAGTAAAATAATTAAGATTTTTTATTCAGATTTATGCTACACAGTTATATATGATAATTAAATTTTAAGTTCTCACATAAGGTATATGACTACAAGTGGAAATGGAGTATAACATCACTCTACATCTGAATTTCCTCTCCTGGTTGCATGTATAGGTAACCTCTCAAAAACTGTTCAGTCCAACTGTTCTGGGCCAGGTGTCCACCCTCCAGTAGCTCACAGTATTCTGATAAGGTAAAGCCATACACCTTAATGTTGAAGTAGCTCAGCACCAAATCTTTGAGGCCCCTGAGTTAAAGTAAACAATTATATAGATCAAACCACAGATTAATAATTACTTCAATTTAACTTTGAGCATCATCTCTGTATAATGTTTGCAACTGTCTCAATCACTTCTGATGCTTAAAACAAACTAGCAATAAATATGACAAACTGATAAACAAAAACCAGCTATTGAAGGCACAAACCCCAAATGATGCTCTGCTGTATTAGAACATCTTTAGTAAGCGCTTTTCGTCCATATAATGCTTGAACTTCATCAGATAAATTTTCTACTCAAAACCAACCATTTACAAAGGTTAATGACTATACCACGTGGTCATAATACACAAAATCACTTTCCTTTACCTTAAAGTGGTATACATAAAATTTAAAATGCATTTAGTTAAATAAATATTCTCTAAAAAGTTTCTTCATTATCAAATCACTTTGTTTCTACTAAGTACAATGCACTCTTGCCATAGCCATAAGTGCCTGACATACATATCAAAACATAAAATCTATATTTCCAAACTTTTAAGTTTAAGAACACTTAAAATTGAACACATCTCATTTAATCCAGAGTAATGACATGCGTCTAACCGAAGTTGCCATAATAATTCAAGCCTTTCTAAGATCAATGAGTATGGCCCTCCACTAGCGTCAGCTGTCACTTGATCGATACATTTAAATTTAAAATGGTGGTCACTATTTTCCTTATTGTGTCTAGCTAAAGCATTCTTTTGTTTCTGTCGGTTAATGCTGTAAACATGTTTATATATTCTGTCCTTTAGCTTCCTATCGGTCTTACCGATATAGAATGCAGGACAGCTTTGACAGGACGCTAGATAGACCACCATTTTTGAAGTACAGTTGAATTTCTTTTCTAAATAATGCTTTCTATCTCTTATTTGAAACCCTATGCCTGTATCTACATATTTACAATAGTTGCACATATTACACTTGTACATCCCAAGTTGTCTAACCTGTTGTGGGCAACCTTTGCTTAATATAGCCTTGATGTTCCTGCCCCTTCTAAATACAACTTGAAGAACTTCCATAAATTTGTTTGCCAAAGTTATGTCATTTTTAATTCAATTCCAGTTTTTGCATATAATATTCCTTATATATATATCATATCTACACTGTATGTTGTGATGAATTTATACCTTACAAGGGGTATTTCAATGTTTTCATCTACACCTCCATTTTCTTCAATAGTTGCTAGTTCTAAGTTGTTTCTAAACATCAAAATGGGCATAACTGTGCCATTAAGTCTTTTTATTTTCACTTCCTCCATCAGTTGTAAAACCATCTGGTCAGGGTATCCACATTTGAGGAACATGTCTCTGAGTTTGTTACATTCAAGCACAAAATCAGAATCCAATATTGTCATTCGGACAGCTCTTACTAGCTGTCCCTTAACCACTGAATGTTTTTGATAATGTGGGTGACAACTAGAGAAATGCAAAAAAGCATTTGAATATGTTTCCTTACTGAAAATTATAGCTGTGTAACATTGTTGGACTCTGTCCTTTCTAAGATTTACGTCTAAATATGCTATTGAATCCTCATCAAAATTGTATGTGAAGTGTAGGAAGTTAGTTGTACCATTAAAGTACTGAATAAGTTCCCTAGCTTGCATGTTGTCCCCTTTAATAATCATAAAAAAATAATCCAAGAACCGGGTATAAAAATATATGGTGTCCTTAATATATGAGTTGTTGTTAATAAATTCATATTCCCAGTGGGCCATAACTAAATTAGAAAAACTTGCATCACATGGGGAACCCATAGCTACCCCGGTTCTTTTGTAGATAGAATTTGTTGTCAAAAGTAATATAATTAATACTAAGGATGATGTCTAAGAGTTCTTCAACCAGTGTGATTTCATCAGTTGCAGTTCCTTTCATTCTCATCATATGAGACACCCATTCAATCCCGTCAATGTGTGGGATCGAAGTGTAAAGATCTCGTACTTCTATAGTCATAAAATTATACTGGTCTTTATATTCTAGCTTGTTAATGTCGCTTAGAAATGTCCAAGAATCTTTACAAATTTTTCCTATGTTAATAATATATTTTTTCAAAGTTGTGTCAACCATCTTCACACATGAATAAGTAACAGAATTACGTGCATCAACCAAAGGTCACATAGGGGGATTTCCTATACCTTTATGTATTTTAGGAATCCCAAATAAAACGGGAATCCTAGGGGCTGGCATAGTCAAATAATTAAACATGTTGATATTAATCCTTTATTCAATAAACATGTAATTTAAATACATTTTAATTCAAGCATAAGCTGTATATAACTTGTTTCTTGACACTGGCATATATGCGCTACTCTGGAGAATTTCTTTCATTATTGTATTATAATCATCTGTACTCATGATAGCCAGCCCTCCGCCAGCCCTCCCCCTTTATCTGGTTTCGTGGTTCTCACTGGCAACTGTTGCAATTCACATAGTAGTGCCCTCTCTGGGTTGTTAATGTTAAATTTATGTACATTACTGGAATTCTTATTCAACCAATTCCTAATATCTAACTCGCACATGGTTTCAAACATTCCAATTACAGGGTGTGTAGGGGAATAAACGTACTGTTAATGTAAAACTCATGTGTAAATTAATTTCCCCCAAACATAACACTTAAATTCAAAGTCCTAATAAACAATTTCAAGTCGAGGAGAACTTTCCCCAAGTTTGCTTTATTGTTAGGTACAAATGTAAACCTCTTGGCCAATAAATCAACCAGTTCCTTTTCTATGTCAAAAGGTGAATAGTTGTATATTGTAAAGTCATTAGTACTATTCAAAAGTATTTTGCAGTTGCTTAATTGAGGGGGGCTACTTTCTATGTGCTTTACCTCCTCCTCTGGTTCATCTTCCATTTGGGTTTCATTTGTTGCTGATACAGACCTCAGGGACTGTGGTTCTGCCCTCTGTTTTGAAAATTCGAATTGTCAGTCAAAGAACTTGGTCTAGGGTTAATGTCTTGTTCATTTTCTGTAGTTTGTCTCGTATTGCTGTTGTTATTCATGATTCTTCCGCTTCTCCACACCGGTTCTAGTTCATTCACATCTCCCCTCTGATGTTGTTGTGTCATCACTTCCTGTTGGCCATTTATTGTAACCCCACCTCTACTACTTGACTGATAGTTGTTGTGGCCAGTGGGTTTCCAGAGTTGTGAAAGGAGCGGTTTTGGATATGCAATTCCATTCCTGTAATCGGAAACATCTCTACTGAGTTTTTTTCAATTTATTGTCTTTTAATTTGTTCATATGCTGATCGATACTTGTGAAAATCCTGTTGTAATCATACAAATAGCAATTAAAATCGTTATCTTTCTTAATCTTCTCATCCACTTGTTTTATTTCATTTTCAGTCTGGTTTACCATAATTTGGTAATGTTTACCATTACCTCTAACAGTTCTAGTCCGTGTCTGTCAAATAATTTCAACAGGTCCTGATGGAATAATGAACCTGTTTCAAGTCCCATTGGATATTGCCAGACTCTTAAGCCTTTAGGGACTATGTTCTGCTTTATACATTCACGGAAATGTGAAATTTTTAATTGCAGTTTTTTATATTTAAGTAGATAATGATCAAAGGATTTCAGATGTTCTAAGTACAGTTCCTCCAGCCAGATGCCCTTCTTCAATTGCTTCAGATTGTAGTTGCATTGTTGGTCTAGAATCCAACCAGTTGTTCAAGTTAAGGACCCCAATAAGCCCCAAGGAACTTTCAGCATTAGTAGGTTGCATTGATTCATTTCCCAGTTTATCTCTCCGTAGTCTGGCTTCTAAATTACCATCACAGTCTAGGAAAACAGTGGTATTCTGTGCTAAATTAGTCAGGGAAGCAGCAGCAACTGTTGAGTGTGTTAAGCCTGGTTGCTGGGTGTTCTCTTGGCTTGCATGGCTTGTATTCTCTACCTCCTATTAGGTAGAGAAACGACATCAAGTCTGGCTAATAGGTCTTCAACTCATTGAGAGAGATCATCATTATTATCATAGTTAAATTTCCAATACCACAATTTGAAGTATTCTGACTTGAGACAGGGCTGGTGTGTCCATTGCTAGCCAAATCCAAAACCACCAAACATACTAGCAATGAATATGACAAACTAATAAACAAAAAACAGCTATTGAAGGCACAAACCCCAAATGATGCTCTGCTGTATTAGAACATCTTTATTAAGTGCTTTTCATCCAAATAATGCTTGAACTTCATCAGATACATTTTCCACTCAAAACCAACCATTTAAAAAGGTTAACGGCTATATTATGTGGTTATAATACACAAAATCACTTCCCTTTACCTTGAAGTGGTATACATAAAATTTAAAATGCATTCAGTTAAATAAATATTCTCTAAAAGGTTTCTTCATAATCAAATCACTTTGTTTCTACTAAGTACAATTCACTCTAGTCATAGTCATAAGTGCCTAACATACATATCAAAACAAAAAATCTATCTTTCCAAACTTCTAAGTTTAAGGTCACTTAAAGTTCTTCTAATTTAGTAACTTAAAGTTTTTCTAATTTAGTTATGGCCCACTGGGAATATGAATTTATTAACAACAACCCATATATTAAGGACACCATAAATTTTTATACCCGGTTCTTGGATGATATTTTTATGATTATTAAAGAGGACGACATGCAAGCTAGGGAACTTATTGAGTACTTTAATGGTACAACTAGCTTCCTACACTTCACATACAATTTTGAGCAAGATTCAATAGCATATTTAGACATAAATCTTAGAAAGGACAGAGTCCAACAATGTTACACAGCTATAATTTTTTTTGCATTTCTCTAGTTGTCACCCACATTATCAAAAGCATTCAGTGGTTAAGGGACAGCTAGTAAGAGCTGCCCATATGACAACATTGGATTCTGATTTTGTGCTTGAATATAACAAATTCTTGACCAGATGATTTTACAACTGATGGAGGAAGTGAAAATAAAAAGACATAATGCCACATTTATACACATTTATATATCTATCTATCTATATATATATATATATATATATATATATATATATATATATATATATATAAGGAATATTATATGATAAAAACTGGAATTTAATTAAAAATTACATAACTTTGACAAACAAATTTATAGAAGTTCCTCAAGTTGTATTCAGAAGGGGCAGGAACATCAAGGCTATATTAAGCAAAGGTTGCTCACAACAGGTTAGACAACTTGGGATGTACAAGTGTAATATGTGCAACTATTGTAAATATGTAGAGACAGGCATAGAGTTTCAAATGAGAGATAGAAAGTATTATTTAGAAAAGAAATTCAACTGTACTTCAAAAATGGTGGTCTATCTAGCTTCCTGTCAAAGCTGTCCTGCATTCTATATCAGTAAGACCAATAGGAAGCTAAAGGACAGAATATATAAACATGTTTACAGCATTAACCGACAGAAACAAGAGAATGCTTTAGCTAGACACAATAAGGAAAATAGTGACCACCATTTTAAATTTAAATGTATCGATCAAGTGACAGCTGACGCTAGTGGAGGGCCATACTCATTGATCTTAGAAAGGCTTGAATTATTATGGCAACTCCAGTTAGACACATGTCATTACTCTGGATTAAATGGGATGTGTTCAATTTTAAGTGTTCTTAAACTTAAAAGTTTGGAAATATAGATTTTATGTTTTGATATGTATGTCATGCACTTATGACTATGGCTAGAGTGCATTGTACTTAGTAGAAACAAAGTGATTTGATTAAGAAGAAACTTTTTAGAGAATATTTATTTAACTGAATGCATTTTTAATTTTATGTATACCACTTTAAGGTAATGGGAAGTGATTTTGTATATTATGACCACATGGTATAGTCATTAACCTTTTAAATGCACAGAAAAAAGCATTCTCTGAGGAGAAACAAAAACTGTATATACCAACACACCTCATGGAACCTGACCTGATACCAAAAGAAGAGTCCAAAATAAAATTCTTCCGTTTATCCGCAGCTACAAAATGTCAAGTGCTTTTATCTGCCACACTACAGGACTTTATCAAAACAGTTAGCATCCAGTCACAAAGTGCTTTTAGCCCTGAATTAATTAACAGCAATTAAGTACTTAAATAATTCAATTATCCAATAAAAGTGTTCATGAACTTTTAAAACATTCAAGTAGTCATTTTAAAATCACACTATATTAGTTGTTACCATTTTAAATGAAAATAATTATTATTAATGAATATTAAATAATTATTAATATGAATACAAAACAAACATATGTTGTTCAAAAACATTCTAAAAAACGTTCACAGTTCATACTGTAATTGTTCTTTCAAGTATAGGTACAAGGGAAACATGGCCATTCAGACCTGGAGGGTGGGTGGCATTTAACCAAATCTGCCATCTATACTCACTTCTATATATGTTATTTGACCAGTCCCCCCTCTAATATCTTTCTTAATAATTTCCAAGATACCAAAACGAAATCCTTGCCTAACCCCACACGAGAATGTATGCTTATATAAAGTGTGTAATAGCGCACCGTGCTAATGCGTCCATCTGTAGTGTCATAACATAATAAGGTAGGGGTTTGAATCCAGCAGGTGGCAAGTGTGTGTGAAGGGGGTAAGTGTGTATGAAAGAAACATCCCTTTACACAGAAGAAGTTATCAGGGACTTGGGGACCCAGGTTGATTGTAGTCTGTCATTCGACACCCATGTAGCTAAAGTAGTTAGGAAGACCTTCTACATTGCCCACCTTATCATGAAGGGATTCTCATCTAGATCAAGGGAGGTCATGGTCTCCCTTTACTCATCACTCATCAGACCAATGATTGAGTACAATGCCCAATTCGGAATGTATCTGACCCGACACTTGCAGCAGCTGGAGAGACCACAAAAGTTCCTCACCAAAAGGATAAAGGGTCTCAAAAATCTGTCCTATGCTGCCCGACTGAAAGAACTCCAGCTCTATTCAGTCGCCACCGCTTGCTCAGAGGTGACCTTTGCCTAACATACAAGGCCATGTCAAACCCAGATTTGATGAATATGCTTCACCTCAAAAATCTAGATCCACCAGAGCCACAAGGGCGGGAGACTTAAACCTCGACACGGCTATTAATAGGACGTGCTGGAGGGATAGATTCATCACCCAAAGACTCCCTATGCTGTGGAACAAAATCCCGGTATATGTGAGGCAGAGCACCTCGCTGGCCTTGTTCAAGAGAAATCTTGACCAATGGATGGGAGATCGCAAATATACCCCAGGGATTACCTCAGTGTCACTGCTCGACAGAGGCACAGCAAAATAATGGGTATAGTTCCCCATACTTAAGGGGTGGCGTAAGCCACAAAACGATGGGCTAGGCTTGTAAATGCCCTCGGGCAGATAGCCTAGTATGAACCTATGAACCTATGAACCTATTGTGTGTCTCAATAGCATATGCATGTTCATATATTCTTTTATGCAGGGAATTCTCTGTTTTCCCCACATAGAACATGTAACAGTCTTGACAAATAGCTCTATATATATATATATATATATATATATATATATATATATATATATATATATATATATATATATACTAACCCACCTTTCTCTGGGGGGTCACCTACCATTAATTCCTTACCTGTGTAAATGTAGGGACAATACTTGCAGAAACCACAACTCAACTAGTTGTACCTCCTAGGGTGGGCTGTTGGTGGATGGGATGTTCAAACAAAAATTTCAAGTTATGTCCCACCTTAGTTGTAAATAGTGTTTTTTCTCCCAGTTTGTTACTTAACTCATGGTTACATTGCAATATTAACCAGTTGTGAGTCAAAATATCCTTGACTTTACCATCAAAAGTTCCAAACTGTGTAACCATAGTGTTGGTATATTCTAGTTTTTTTAATATTGTTGGGTCTCCCCACCCTATTTGTGGTTGTATCTTGACCTAAAAGTGGAACAAACTTGTTTACCCACTCCCTCAGAATTTCATCAGCCAAATCGTAAACCATTTTTGGGGGGGTACCCTCTGGCCAGAAATATAGAACTCAAATTTTCTAGTTCTAATTTAAAATCTGTAATAGTGCAGCACATTCTGGCTCCTCAAATCATCTAGCCTCTAACTAGGTTTCTTTTGATGTAATATGGGTGGTTACTTTCAAATACCAAAAAAATGTTTGAATATGTGGACTTGCAAAAAAACTTGGATGCAAACCCCTGTGTTTCATAGCTCTTTTTAATGGTGACATCCAGGTAGTTCATTTCTGTAGTATGGAAATTGTAAGTGAACTTAAAATATTCACAAATGTTGTTTATGTATTCACAAATGTTGTTTATGTATTCACAAATGTTTGCCATTTTTTTCTTCCTTCTTCCATAAAACAAAAATATCATCCAGGTAATGCAAGTAAACAAACCACCCTTCTTCAAAACCTGAGTTGAAAATGTATCTCCTTTCCATGCTGCTACCACTAAATTGACATACATTGCGGCACAGCTTGACCCCATGGCAACACCTCTTAGCTGCCTGAAAAATTCACTTTCAAAACTGAAGAAGTTATGCTGTAGAATAGTCTCCATAGCATCAATAATAAAACTGAAAAGAGGACCCCTCGATGTAGTATATTCTAATAAAGCCTCTGAAAATAATTCCAATCCTATTTCATGTGGTATGAAGCTAAACAAATCTACTACATCTATGGCAGAAAATCCCTTAGATTCTAAGAAATATTGTTTAATTCTTCCAAGGAAGTCCCATGAATCTGTTAACACATGTTTAATAGGAATTAATGTATATTGCAATAAATGGTCAATAAAGACCTCCATTGTGTAAGTAGGACTGTTACGTGCTGCTATGATGAGACAGTATGGTGGGTGGAAAACATTTTATGCACTTTCGGAATTCTGAAGGCAGTGGGGATGTATAGGTGGTCATTAAACAAAAATCTAAAAGTTTGTTCATTAATCACACCCTGGAATAAACTACCTTCCAGGAATAGCATTAGCTTTTTATGAGCTATGTCTATTTCACCTCTGGAAACTATTTCATAGTGATCTGTGTCATAGAGTGTGTTTGCTATATCACTCACATAATCTTTTTTTTTTTCACCAAAACCACCCACCCCCTTTATCAGGTCTCATCACCCTGTATCAATCTGAATCTCCTGTGAGGTTAAAAGTTTTATTTTTATGCACATAATAGGCTTGATAGATTTCCTTTGTACATATTCTTTTGAAATCTACTAAAGTAGGATGTATAGGTGGGTTGTATAAGCTCTTTCTCTTGACTCTATTACCTACTGGGGTTCTTTCTGCCTCTTGTTTAAACTGTAGTTAAAAATTCAACTTCCTAATGTAAATTTTAAGTTTTGTGAGTACATCCACTATCTCTACTTAACTCCCAGGTACAAACTTAAACCCTTTCCTAAAATGAGAGAAATGTGCTTCAGTGATTTCCATGCCTGTGCAATTATAAACATGGAACCCTTGCAAACAAAGTAATTTCCCCTTAAATGGTGAAACACAGGGTTGTATCTGTGTACTTAAATTCAGTACCTGTTCCCCTTCCTGTTTTCAAAACTGTCTTTGCCCTTTGGGCCCTTGTCCCCTTGGTGACTGCGGTCGCCCTAAAAAATTATTATTATTTTCGTTTCTGTTCCTATTCTGAATTCTTTCTGACCTCCTTGGAAGAGGAAAATCTTGGTCAAAAACTTCATCTGTCTCACCTTCATATAACTCTGTTTCGTAGTTGTTAGACTTAGTTCTCACATCATATTGACCTATCCTAACTTCTGCATCTTGCCTGTTCTGGTTAAAAAAAGGGGGGGGTTCATAGGTTCATACTAGGCTATCTGCCCTAGGGCATTTACAAGCCTAGCCAGAGTGTGTTTGGCTTTCACCACCCATTTTAAATGAATTTTGCTATGCCCTTTTTCGAGGTTAGTATACTGTGCCTCTGTCTAACAGTGACACAGAAGTGATACCTGGGATAAACCTACTCTTGAAGAGAGTCAATGAGGGACTCTGCCTAACCTGCACTGGGATTTTATTCCAGAGTGAAGGGAGCCCCTGGGTTATGAATTTGTCCCTCCAGCATGTCCTATTTATTTCAGTGCTGAGGTTCAAGTCTTTCGAGCATGTAGCTCGATGGGATTTGGATTTTCTGAGGTGCAGCATGTCCATTAATTTCGGGTTGGACATGGCTTTATACGTCAGGCACAGATTGCCTCTGAGCAGGCGGTATGCCACTGAGTAGAGCTGGAGTTTCTTTAACCGGGCAGCATATGGCATCTGTTTGAGCCCTTTGATCCTCTTGGTGAGGTACTTTTGGGGTCTTTCCAGTTGCTGCAGGTGTCTGGTAAAGTACATCCCAAAAGGGGCATTGTACTCAATTATGGGCCTGATGAGGGATGAGTAAAGAGGCACGATGACCTCCCCTGATCTAGATGTGAATCCCTTCATGATTAGGTGGGCTATATAAAATGTTTTTCTAACCACTTTGGCCACGTGGTTGTCAAATGAGAGATTGCTATCAACGTGGGTCCCTAGGTCCCTAATTACTTCTTCCGTACTTAATGGATTACCACCTATGTGGTAATTTGTGGGCACTTTGTTTTTGCCAAAGGGGATGACTATACACTTTTTGGCATTTAGCTTGAGGCCATGGCTCTGGCACCAGTTGTCTGTTTCTATGAGGCCCTTTTGTAGGATGCTTGTGTCGGCTGAAGAGTCGATTATGGCGCCCAGTTTGCAGTCATCTGCGAACTTGCTCAGCCACAGTCCTTCCATGTTAGCCTGCACCTCCGAGAAATATATACCGAACAAGTGAGGTCCCAGGACTGAGCCTTGTGGGATGCCACTTGTAACTGGTTTGGAGTCTGACATGGCTCCAGCAATTCTAACCATGTGGGTTCTGTCCTTGAGCCAGTTTGCAACCCATCTAGTGGCATAGGGGTTTATATTTAAGCTGGTGAGCTTATCTATAATGCCCGAGTGGTTTATTGTATCGATGGCTTTTGCAAGGTCCAGGTAGGCTGTGTGGACCACCTCCCCCTCGTCAATGGCCTTGGTGACTGTTTCAAAGAAATCAACCAGGTTTAAGAGACAGGATCTGCCCTTAACAAAGCCGAACTGGGTAGGATCCAGTGTCTATAGGTCCCCAATATCTTTATTTATGAGGTCCATGATGATCCTTTCCATAGCTTTGCAGACCAAGCTAGTCAGGCTTATGGGGCAACAGTTTCCAGGATCCATTGAGGCACCACCTTTGTGGAGAGGGACCACTGTTGCTGTACGCCACTCTTTGGGTACATATCCTGTAGTAAGGCTGAGACTGAACAGTAGTTTTATGTTTGGGTTTAGTTCTTCTTGGAGTTCATGTAGGATGCAGCCCGGGTCACCGTGTGGTCCCATCGATGCTGTGTTTTTTGCTTTGGAGAGGGCGGCTCTTACCTGAGCATCTGAGATGTCAGGGGGGCAGCACTCTGCTGGGATAGATATTTTCCCTTTTGGTGGGGAAGGGGGGGAGACGTTTGCGCTGAACCTGTCAGCTAGGATGTTGGCAATGTCTGTGGGTTCAGTGTATTTTTTGTCATTTTGGACTAATTCTGAGTATATCTGGGAATTCCCACCCAGGTTCCTAACATAACTAAAGAAAGCCTTGTGATTATCCTTAGTGTCCTGTGCACTTTTTCTCTCAAAGCTGGCCTTAGACGATTTTATGAGTGCCTGTAGTTTTTTGCTAATACTGATCAGAGATGCCTTCCCTTTTTTGGGATTTTGCTCTATCATGTAGTAGCTTCCTCCTTCTATTGTATAGTTTGTTTATGGCTGGGGTCCACCAGACGGGACGCCTAACTTTGGAGGATTGGGTCTTGGTTTTATTTGGGATTGCATGATCCATCCATTCCTGAAGGTGTTCATAGAATGCATTTATAAAGGATTCTGTGGTCTGTGCCGTATTTTCCACAGGCCCAGGGGCTTTGAAGGATTCCACCTCGGTTTTGAGGAGTGTGAAATTTGCTTTAGAGAAGTTTTTCACTGTGGTTTTCTGGGCAGGGACTGGGGTTGGGATGTGAATATCTAGTGAGATTAGTTTATGGTCTGATCTTACCAGTGAGGGATACACTTCTGGTCTGGAGCATAGAGTCCCCATGTTGGTAATGATCAGGTCCAGTATGTTTTCCCCTCTTGTGGGAGTGGCAACAAGTTGTTCCATAGATTTGAGTTTATAAATTCTAGGAACCTTCGGGCTAGGGTGTTAGAGCTAGAGTAATGCTCCCAGTCTATGTTATGGTAGTTGAAGTCGCCCAATATAATGGTTTTTGGAGAGTTTTGGTCTGATCTTACCAGTGAGGAATACACTTCTGGTCTGGAGCACAGAGTCCCCATGTTGGTGATGATCAGGTCCAGTATGTTTTCCCCTCTTGTGGGAGTGGCAACAAGTTGTTCCATGGCATTTGAGTTTATAAATTCTAGGAACCTTCAGGCTAGGGTGTTGGAGCTAGAGTAATGCTCCCAGTCTATGTTAGGGTAGTTGAAGTCGCCCAATATAATGGTGTTTGGAGAGACCTTTATATTTTCCAGTGTTCTCAGGAAGGCCGAGTGGGGTTCCTGGGTTTGGGAGGGTGGTCTGTAGCAGGTTATAAACTGGAAGACAGTTTTACCCACTGTTAGTAACTTTTTGGAAGTGGGTATGCCTCCTTGTGCTGATAGTCAAGTTCACCCCTCCTTAGTTTCCCTTGTTTCCTTACACATTTTTTTTAACTTGTTGTTCAGTTCTGTTAAAATATTATCATATTTCACTTAAAAATTCATAAAACAATTATCCTCCACAATATTTTAATTTAACACATTAATTTCATCCATTAACTTTTGAATTTTACTACTATTAATTTTAATAATGAAATGCAACAACTCTAAGCCATGCCAGTCAAACATGGCTAAAAGTTCTTTAAGTTCTTCCTGCCCTGCTTTAATGCCATTTGGAAACTTATACATACGCAGTCCTTTGGGTACTCTTTGGACCCGAAAACATTCTGCCAAATAGGCACTGTCAATGTGTAGACTACGTACCTTGTTCATTTTAAGTTCAAATGTACGCAAACATGTGTTAATGTCTGTTGGTCTGCTAACAGTCTCCTCTCTGTTAAAATTCAAGTCTCTATTGATCCATTGTTCAAACTGCATGGTTCTGTTAGAATTAGATTGCTTATTAAAGTTTCCCTGGCCACATGGAACACTGTTGGTTTGTGTTGAACAAGTTTGTCTCGGACTGACTACAGCAGCTTTTCCCGTTGATCTTAATCCACTGGAAGTCATCATCGGGTGCATGGGTTCATCTGCAGCAAGGTCTCTTGGGAAATGTAGTTTATCCAGAGTGGATTGCATCTGCTGGTATTGTGATGCCATTTGTTTTGTGAGATGAGTTAAATTACCCTCATCATTCACTGATGAAAACTTTAGCAATTCCTGCACTGGTGAAACTGGTGTAAAATTGTTCAAAGCAGTACTGCTGTTGGTATCCATGACAATAGAATCAATTAACCATTGTATCATGCCACAGTAAAGGCAAGGTTGATTTCCAAACACGCTCCAAAGCACCAAATGCACAGAGAAAAAGAGTTTGAGGAGAATCAAAAACTGTATAAACCAACACACCTTGTGGAACCAGACCTGATAAAAAAAGAAGAGTACAAAGTAAAATTCTTCCGTTTATTCACAGCTACAAAATAAGTCAAGCGCTTTCGTCCGTCACATTACAGGACTTTATCAAAACAGTTAACATCAAGTCACAAAGTGCTTTTATCCTTGAATTAATTAACAGGAATTAACAGGAATTAACAATGCCATTCAAGCACTAGAAAGAAGCAGCAGATCATATTACATTTTATGCAAATAATATTAAGCTTGTGATCTACGTGGCTCTAGGGTATGTATCCCAAGTAGTTCTCCACATGTGTACGTTACTTCCATGAGAGACATTTGATATTGCAACTTCTCTTAGACTTGGAAAGCTAAATAAGCAGTCCATCACCTGGATGTCGGAAGAACTCAAGATAACTAGAGAGATATCAATGATTAGAAACTAACAGAAGGTTTAGCTGTGTGTGCGTTAGCTTTGGCACCACTACCAACACATGATTTACTTGAAATACCATCACATGGAGTTTAGAAGAAATTGTGATATCATGCTCAACAGGAAAGATAAAGTGCATATACTCATTGTAACCCAAAGTATCAGTCATCAGATCTGTTTCAAGCAGTGACAAGCCTAACTTACAATGTTTTGAATCCAGAATGATCATTATGAAGGTGATGGTCTGTAGCACTACCAGTGGTGATGTCTGTGAATGTATAGAAATAGAGCAACAACACAGATACAGGTTTGCAGAGCTGCAGCTGCAGGTTATCAGCAGTACAACGACAGTAATGTGAAGAGGCTTTGGTGCAGAAAGGTTTTCACCACCATATTTAAATTTTTGTTAAGCATCCTTGGTGTTCAGGATAGGCTGAAGATAAACAGCATGTAATAACGGTGCATACCCAGTAACCTGCAGGGATATTCTGAGTGTTTGATTAAGTAAGAAGTATTTATTATTCCTGCTTACACCATCTTAAACCATTTTGTAAAACTGGTATGATCTCACAGTAGTTGACCAACGAAGCTAGACAGCTTTAATAATAAATATATCTAACAGAAAAATGCAACTAGACCTTATGCAGTTGCCTTTCATGGATGCATCTACAGTTTCTACCCAGTTATCCCACTCCTATTTCAAATGCAAAAAATACTTATGATTCACTACCTTGTCATTCAAAAGCTCATGACCTAAGAATATTTTCCATGAACAATGCTTTCAAATTCTCTCTAAAATGTTCCTGTACTATGAGATTATTCCCTCCCCTGATTTACCCAGCCTTTCTCTTAAAAATGAAATCCCAACTTTCCATCAATTTATTCTGTAAGCTAACATTATATCCTTGTCTCTTCTCTTCTTTACTATATATTCACCCTTACATCTCGAGGATTACTGTAACAGTAAAAAAAAACATAACATTAGGGTTTACTCCACATCTATATCTCATTCTCCAGCTGGATTTCCAAGTTGTATCCATATTCCCTGAAAAGAACCAGAACAGATCTAGGTTCTGGTGTTGAATTAATCAAAGAAAGGACTCGGGTAACACAAGGCCCCCCTATATATCCTGCACTGCTCCTCATTCTCTTTAGTTCTTCTTGTTTTTGAGTGCTGTTAGCCCAACTGTCATAATTTCTGCTAAACTCCCTGAGGAAAACATTGGTAAAATGGCTGGGGTCCTGATTGCTACATACGACTGGATTAAGCTCAAATGAGGACAGACTGACATTCACCTTAAGGCCTTAATTGATACTCTATTAAAGTAGAAGGGAGTGATGATGCTGGACATTCCAATAGTTACAAGAAGAACATTAACACACAGACTTCAAACTAGCTCAGATGATTGAGAGGGACTTTCAGGTTCTATGAATACAATTACTACCCATATAACCTTCACTATGGACTATATGACTGATTTCATCAGAGAGCAGGATAATTATACAATGCACCTTCAGGCAGCCTTCATTTATAACTTAAATACCTGAGCTTAACAACTCCATTTTTCCAGTGTGGAAAATAGGACTTATTATCTGACATTATTTTGTTTCACATGTTCTGAAGAAATTAAACAGAAAACCTGTTTGGTCCTGAGAGACCCACAATACCCTGACATTCCTCTGGATGATTTTCCTGTGGAAGTCTCAACAACTCCCACATCTTGGATGGGTGATCCTGGGATCACGGTAGCGCATAAGCTAGGAGTGGAAATTTAACACTCCTTTTTGCTTGACTCAAAGGGAACATTGACAATCTTGGACTTTGGTAAAATGCCTTGTCACCAAGAAAGGCTTGCATTTAGTCATCTATAGCTATTACCTGCTTTGTTAGTTACTGTCAATATGGTATGAGTCGACCATCTACTGAAAAAAGTCTGAGGCAATTAAAGAATATGTTACATCTGCAGCATGTGCGCCCGGTACATCGCCCACACCTAAATGGACATCTAAGCTGCTTTACTTACTGGATACCTCTTACCAGATACTCAACTTGTAAGAAAAGTTAGGGTTTGACCATATGTATCTTTACCTGGTGTGTCTGCAAAGGAGACAGTTGTCACTCACATTATCATTGCAGGGATATCCTCAACAGATCAAAGAGTCTGAAGGCTCATGGGATTACTGAAGTTAGATGAGCTTGCAAGAGCTCCAGAATATGCTGTGGGTCTGGAGTCATTACTAGGAATCCTTAAAGCATCAGCTCCCTGAGCGCCAATTCCAAAATCCTCACCAGTGAAAACTGTTACTTAATTGCAGGAGGTAATTGTCCAGATCATGTCAGAACCACATCATTCCTACAAGGCCTCATAGGATCCTAGCATGCCTTTTAAATGCATTCATAGCTTACATAACATGTCTGTTATTGTAGTATCCAATTCTACTCCAGAAGTAGTTTTAGATTAGGTCATATTACGCAAGTTGTTATTCATTCAGAAGGGGATCTAACTCAACTGGAAACAGTACTATCTGGAGATCTCTGCACTGCCACCAAGGCAAATCTGTTAGTGCATCTGTCTGTCTATCACCATTACATAGTGCAACATGGTATTATTCCCATGCCACCCCTCACCCACCAGGCTCAATTGTTATGGAGTGTGTGAAATTGTTTTCACCCACTGCTCCTTGTGGGAGTGCTTGGTCTGTTGCATTAATGAAGGATGGCTGAGACTTATCTTCTTGTGTCTGGGTGCTTGTAGATCCTACTGAATTGTGTCTTGCATTTTATTCCGGGACTAAGAATTTTGGAGAATTTGTATATAGTGCAAGTGCAGTATTAGCTGCTATTAAACCTAGGATAACAAGGATCCATGCCTGCTCACTTAAGACTGACAGATTTCTCATGGAAAATTATGACCAGACCTCAATTATGCAGCCTGCTTTCTCAGCTTCATTACTATTTGGAACCTCTGAGAAGATGCTTGGGTAGAAAGCCTTGGTCAAGATATATGTATTACTGCAGGTCCGAGGAGGAAATTTTAACTTTTCATTTATACCCTCTTGGTATTCCTGTCCTTGTGTAGTCAATTCAAAGTGAAACAGTACTTCCTTCACATGCATGTGTGGACACAGACCATTTCTCATCTGCTGTGAGGGACATCAGCTATGGACTTACTGACTAACTTTTATCCATTATACACTATGAAATGGTAAGCTTACCAGTTATTAAGAAGGTATTATTAAATGTTTTATCTTAATTTAAGAAAACAGAGGTACATTTGACATTGGAGTGTGACAGTTCCAGTAGCTGTAGCTTTGGATAGTGTCAACAGCATCATAAACACACTTATAGCATGTTTAGTGGCTTGGGTAGCAGAGTTAACCCTCTGCAACACACTGGATTTAGCCTCAGAGTTGGGAGGATTGTCAAAGATTGTTGCATGCTTGCAAAAATTGACAAACTATATCCTGACATATGTTTGGTGAGGTATTTCCCTAAAAGTGAAAGTCGAAGTAGTATAAACTTTTTTTGCCAAACCTATCAAAGGTATAACTAAGTTGTCATTTGGGACAGGATTGGTTGTAGAACTGGTTTTACTATCACCACAGAGGTTCCTCACTAAAAGAATACAGGGCATAAGTAATATCTCCTACGCAGACTGCCTTAAGGCCCTATACCTGTATTCTGTCTCCTACAGGCTTTTGAGGGGAGATCTATGCCAGGCATATAGGGCATTGTCAGTCCTCACTCTGATGGACCTCCTGCATATCCACAAAACAAACAGTACCAGAATTACCCATTATAGACTTAAACCTTGCCTGTGATATAAATAGGACCTGCTGGGGAGATAGGTATGCATCCCATGGACTACCTGTCTATGAAACAGGGTCCCCATCCATATGAAGCAGAGTTGCTCCCTAACCCAATTCAAGTGCAACTTGGACAATTGGATGGAAAATTGAAATTCATCTCTGGTTTGGCACTTTTGTCCCTAATGGAAACAGGTAACCTGTAAATGATTCATCCCTCAGGCTTATGCTTACACTTATCAGGGGTATCAGAACTTGTCAGAGATTTGGGATGCATGACTAGGCTTAAAAAGGCCCTTGTGGTCGTTAGCCTAGTAAATACCTATGAACCTATGGTCCATTCAAAGAAATAATGCCAGTATCTGCAACAGCATTCTTATAGGGAAATTTGTGTATCTGGTACCTGCTAGAACCTATAAGTTTTTCTTGGTGCTGGGGGGTTAGGAATCCAGAGAAACAGATGCACCACTAAAGACTCCTCTAAAGCACCCAAGATTGGTAGGAAAGTTACTGGCTTAGGTGAGTCCATGAGACTGACACTTTTTTTCTATTCCAATTTAAATAAATAAATAAAACTTCAATTTGGACGTGATATTACCAAAGGAAATCTTTCCATTACAGGTATCTGAGGAAAGTGTATCCTCAGATTCTGACTCACAAGTAGTGGGAGAAGAAAATTGTGAGGCATAGTCCAAACTTTCCTGCTCAGCAGATTCAGAAAGAATTTCCTGTTCTGAACAGGAAGGATCTCTTCATTTTCATTTGTGTGGTGGAGGAGTTAGGATAGGTTCACTGAAATGACTGGATGGTTTTAAATAACGTCTGCACAAAATTAAACCAAGCTCTTCTCACACAATTTGGAGGGAGTAGAAGGAGGAGATAGATGCTTTGGTATTCTCAAGGTGTATGTCTTTGGTGAAGAATCCATAGGCCAGACTTCCATAAGTGACCTACCAGTGGCTTCCCTCACCAGTTCTTGATATAAGCCTTCCTTGTCCTCAAAAAAGATAAAATATTCTCCCTTTCTGGACAGTTCCACTAGATGTACAGTCAGAAGAAACAAGCAAGGTTCCCAGGCCATTGTGACCTCCAAAAGGGACATGCTACATGGCCCAAGAGAAACAGACTGACTGACAGTCCAAGGGCTGAATAAGCTCCACAGCAGAATTATCAGTCTCAGACCACACAAGAGCAGTGTACCTCCAGGATCCATCACTCACCTCTCTTGATAACTTTTTTCTTCTTAGGTTGGGGGGGAGTTTCAGTGCTAGGTTTCAGAAGACATGATTTTCAATGAGAATCTTAAGAGGGTTGAACCTACTCCCAACAATTCTGGAGCAAAAGACAGGAAAAGTTGTTTGCCTTTATAGGGAATATGACTACCAGGAAGAAGGAAATATCCCTAACATGGTAATTCTCTACCTGGTGTTTGTGTAACTGAAGCTGATCACTGGTACTACACTCTACTAAGCTTAGGAAAGTCTGGAGGAGAGTCATAACAGCAAGAAAGTTCTACATTGTGGTATATCTATATGTCTCTCTTATGCTACCATGGTCT
This sequence comes from Protopterus annectens, assembly GCF_019279795.1. Lineage (NCBI taxonomy): Eukaryota > Metazoa > Chordata > Ceratodontiformes > Protopteridae > Protopterus > Protopterus annectens. Next base: position 969,327,181 of record NC_056727.1, on the reverse strand, counting down.
GCTGTGATAAGACAGATGTACAGCACATGTGAGGAATATGTCCCATATTGTAATGGCTACTACAACAGTGATCTAATGAATATTTTTGAATAATAAGGTAGAATTAGTTGGCCTAATATTGAGCTATTGTCACAAAAAATATCTATAAATGTCCAAATTATCTGAGTGTAAGGGCAGAATGGGTCTATATCACTTAATCGAAATACGTATTTGTCGAATATGTATTCACTGAACTCTAAACATAAAATTCATTTCAGTGAACTTCAGACTTTCTTCTAGGGTTTGGAACTAGTCACTCACTAGCACTCCAGAACATACACAGCACTAAATCAAACCCACCCAAGTGGGGGGCTTTGCCTCTCACACACCCCCAACTATATATACCAATTCCAAGATCTCACTACAGTGGGGAAAAGGCAAAGCTGTGGTGATGGCCAAGTGCTTCCTAACCGCGAAAGCGCTTATTCATTTCCTATTAAAGTGATTTTTGATTTTTATGCTGTTTCGAGTTTGGATTTTTGACAACAGTGAAGTTCACATATCGTGTTGGTGTCTCCTACTGCTGTTTTCACAACCCTGGGAAAAAGTCTGAGGTTTGCTGAAATTAATTTCGATGTTTGGTAGTGCAGTGGTTAGCATTGTCACCTCACAGCGAGAGGCTCTCTGGTTTGATTCTCGGCTGGACTACCTTCTGTGCAGAGTCTGCATGTCCACCCCGTGGTCGAATTCACTTTAAAAGACATGCAGGTAGGTGCGTGCATGTGTGGGTGTGCCTTCTTTGAAGGTTGGATGTCGGACTGGCAACTCAACACACTGCCAATCATTAGCAGACCGGAGTTCCGCTGTGGCAACCCCTAACCGGGAAAAGCCAAAAGACAGTTTTTAGAGTTTGATGAATACATATTTGATGAAAACATATTTCCATTAAGTGATATAGACCCGGGGCAGATTCCCACCTATAGCTACTACTTTTAGGAATTTACTGAAGAATTTAACAGTTTACCTAGATACACAGGCTCCAGCTCACAAGTCTGTAGTTTATTGTATAATCATGTAAAGCAAAGGTACTTTTTCAGTTAAAAGCTTAACCTATGGTTAGTTATGTTCTCTTCTGTGAAAGACAGCAGAAGGTTATCTACAGGCACAATATCCTCTGAAAGAAATCTAGGATTTCTGGATAGATCTTGAAAAAAGTAAATGCTTCCAGAACTGTGGCAATTAGAGCTATCAGTTACATACCCTATTCAATATCAGTGTTCAGTTCAAAGACAGATTCAAGATATAGACAGAAAAGGCCTAAATCAAAAGAGAAAAATGACTTAAACCATATGGCAAAACTGTAGATAAGGCAGCTGTCCATGCAACAAAATGCTCATGTGGTTTTGTTGAAGTTATGCCTAGAGCTACACTAACAAATATAATTAATTGCTGATGTATAGAAACTGCTGAATCTTCATATGAGCATTTCATTCTACAGTTTCTTATCTTCAAAGAAACTATTCCACTTAAAGATAGTTAGACAAGAAGCCACTACCAGACCTGAAAACTCGCACCATAAATACAGCTCTAACCAAACTTGCGCTACTCAATATTTACCAGATAGAGGGATGGTTCAAGTTTGAAGTACTAATGATTTTGTGACCTACATCTTTTTCTCTACCTCTTTAGGGAGTCACGAAGTTAACATCTTTGCTTAAGTAAGAACTAATATATGAAAGGCACTAACATGGATAAATGCATACACAAAGGTCTAAATATATTTCCTCCCTGTAAACAAAAGATGGTTGCCTAGTGCCACTATTAAATCATTTTATTTTTTTGAAGGAAATTAACTGAATCAAATTTGCCTGAATGAGAAAAAAAAGTCTTTATCCCTTGATTATAGAAAGTGCTTATAATCTTCCTGTTTAAAGTTAATTTCACTATAATACATTGTACCAAGACATTTAGAACTTAACATCCTTTCATCTATGAGCTGATATAATTAGTATCAATATCGCTGTAGTCTGTATTTACAATGATGCTAACTATACCTCACTTCTTTACCAGAGGGAAGTTAATGGATACTCTGCAGCCTCTCATTTGCTGTTTAAGTACTATATACACTGAGAATAAGTATCAGTCTTGTTTCATGCTGCTATACATCTAGATAAGCAAGGATACGCTACAGTGGGCTTGAGCCAGACTGAAGCTTAGCAGGCTGTTCATAAAGACTGCCTTGAACTGATGTGTTAGTCCTTCTTTTTATTTAATTTTAAATCTGCCAATTCTGACTAGACCTGTAAGAGCTCTCTGTTAGGTCTAGTCTGTGTATACAGTATACACTATGCTTAGCTTAAATTTTATCAGGGTGGTACAACTAAGCCAGCATTTTTTTTCATAAGCTGAGACCAGACTATGTCTGCTCTCTGTTAGGACCTTTCTGTAATTTCAGAAATGTGACTGGCTGAATCAGTGAAAGCAGTGCTTAGTGACAGTAGGAAGGCAAATTAAACTTCTGGCCTGGTTAAGATTTCTACTTTTTACCATTTTCAGTTAAGACTATTACAGGCAACATTTAATCTATATTTCTAGAAATATCTGTGGTTAGCGCTTGTGAAAAGTCTGCTTTTTTAGGGATTAGCTTGAGAATAGTGGGATGGCATTGACAGCACCCTTAGCTTCAGCATGGAATCAAGGACCGGGTTTATTCACTTTTTCTGTGTTTTCTGGATTCAAAGATAAGCAACACTTAGTTTATAAGGGTAGCTTTGAGTATGCATGGCAGTACAGGTAAACAAATTTCAGGCTGAGCTCTGTTATTCTGTTTTAGAAAATTACTCTTTTTTTGGGATATAGACTTGGAGGTACCCTGTATGTTATAGCACCAGGTGATTATGCGATGACTAGCAAAATAAATAAATAAATAAAATGCCTTACTGGTAGGTAGTGCACTTATGCAGCCAAAACTTGCAAGTTCAGATATGTTACTATGTCTGCCATTATAATTTTCTTCTCAGTGTGAAACATCATAACCATACAGGATTTGGCTTTAGAGGGTCACAGTACGTATGAAAAGAAAGGCAATTATGTGACTGCAAATGATTATTGATATTGTTTGCTGGAAAGGTTAAAGGTATCCTTTTGTTTAAAGGCAATGTGTCCATTATATTTCTCTTGACGTTACAGTCAAATGTGATGCACTCTAAAAAAGGAAACATTGTATTGGGCCACTGTACTAAGTTTGAGTATTTAAATCCTAGGAGAAAAATTGTTAAGTAAATTATAGCCGTTACTGTGCCTTTCATGTTTCTCAGCATTAAACTTCAAAAATGTGCATAGAAAGTGGCTGCCTTTTTAGGTAGGAGTGTGCAGGCACTCAGTACATGAAAGCACTGACAAAATGACTGGCAAACAATGGACTTGGATTGGTGGCAAGTGTGTTATGTTTTTATTTTCCCAATGAAACATTACAACTGCACAGAATGTGGCTACTTTTTTTGGCAGGGGTGGGGTGGCAGGCAATGTGTGAAAGCAAAAGGCATTTCTAGGATTTTCAGGGAGTACTAATATAATTTACTGGATTGGCAGTATCTGTCCAAAGAGCAATATGGCTATTATAGAAGACTTCACAATCAAAAATGTACTGTCTAAGAAAGGGCACATTACATGGTGACAGAGTATTTTCCACCTAATTATGTTACTAAAAGACCTTAAATCTTTTTATTGTAAGTTGCCTTGGAAAAACTGACATACTATCTCTTATGGAATTCAGAATTCCAGAGGGCTTGGTTATCACACCCTGGCATCACCCCCCCCCCCCCTTTTCAGCTTGGAGATTTTAAATATTGCTTGCTTTGCTGGGTGGAACTGACGTCCACTGAATTGGAAGCAAAAAAGAAAACTGTTTAACCAGCCAAGGCAGCATTTCTGCTGCTGTGTACTTAATTAAGCCTACATTCTGTGCACTTAAAAATAAAATTTCTGTGCCTCATAAACGAGAATGGGGATGCGGTCATTGGGCTTAGAATAACATTCCTCAATGGGGTTTGCAGCCAACTATCTTACTAGAATTCTCAGAATTTATTGCCAACTGCCTTATGGGAAATGACACATGCCATTTTATTTCTTTATTTTTAATTAAAGTAGTGGATTGTTCACAGTAGACTATTTACAAGCACAAGTAATATTAACAGAGGTGAAAAACAAATGTGGATTAATTTTAACAGTAAATATGGAAGGTAAGTAGCAGGTGAAAACAGGGTGGCAGTAGAATTTATGTTGGTGAGGGAGGAATTATGTGATAGAATTACATTTGCATCCATTGGAAATGCACTTGTAGATAACATTTTGATGCAGGTGTCTTTTGAGTTGTGATCTGAATATGGGGAAAGAGATTTGTTTAAGGTAAGGGGAAGGAATGCCAGTGTTTGGGTGTAAAAATGCTGGAGTGGTCAGTACTGTGCAGTTTGACTTGTGGGACTGAAGTGAGGGCGTCAGCTAGGAAAAGTTGTGGAGGTTGTAGTGGGGTAGTTTTACAGTGGTGTTTGGCAGCAAAAGGCAAGAAGGCACCTGGCTGAAGTAGTTAAAAGAACAGACCCTAGGAGTAATGCAACTCTGAAGATGAATGGGGGCCATCTGGCTTTCGAAAAGGTAGTGCAGTGGTAGTCTGTGTGTGTAGGGATTTGGAAATGAATTAGCAGATTTTGTTTTCAATGGAATGTAGACTGGATAATTTTTTTTTTTACAGGTTGTGGGCCAGTGGCTATGATGGGGAGCCTGTATTTGAGTTGAGCTGGGAGGACTTTTTTGCCTATTGTAGCTCTATCCGGTCTAGAAAGAAAGGAAGATACTCTCCAAGACCAAAATAAAAGACAGTAGATCCAAGATCCTTTCCCTGGTGTTTTTAATGTGGTTATGGAATTTAAGTAACTTGTCCAGCTACAAACCTAGGTATTTAAAGGATATGCTTGTTTACTTGAGATTTGCAATACTGATATTTTAGGAGAGTTCTTCAACTTTTTTGAGTTTCTAAATATAATGCTTTTGTTTTTTGGGGAGAGTCAGAGTCAGAAGTATATTATGGTTGTTTCAGTCAAGAATTATGGGAGAGGAGGTAAGATTGGAACTGAGTTTCAATAGTTAAGTTTGATGGACTGGACTGAAGGATAACCATGTCATCAGCATAAAGAGTTCTGTAAACAGTGGTGTAAGGTTAGGGAGATCAGATAAGAAAGAGGAAGGTCAGAGAGCATTTTTGATACAGCTATTCCAGTGTTTTAGAGGGCTTTTGTTGTCACATCCTGGGACTATACTCAACATCCATAGTCTACCTGTGGGTTATTTGACCCTTTGTTTAAAAGAAAGGCTGAGTGAAAATGTCTGGAATGTGTCTTAACATACATTAAAAGTAGAAATCTGACATATTTCAGCAGAAAAAAAATTACAAGTAAAAATGTCATGACTGCAATGCATGCATTCTTTCAGGTAATGCAGTTAATTCAGTTTCGTCATGAAGCTGCAATAAAATTCGTGAGCATAGGGTAGGAATCTCAAAGCTATGTTCCCTGTTATCACTTGAATATTTCATACTGAAATCTTAAAAGGATGATTGAAACATAGCTTTTAATGACAGGCCTCAGTAGCTTTACTTGTCTTTCCTGCCACAGTCTGACATTTTACATTATACACGTTTCCATTGTGAGTTGTGTGTCAAGCTTCTGCTCAGCATGCTGAGTACAATAATGACCTAGAATATTCCAGAAAGGTTTTGCATATGATTTATGACCTCCACCTCTCCAGTTTAGATTCATTTGCATTAAGGTACATAAAGTGAAGATGTATGTGCCTTAAAACTAGAACCACTAGGTAAGTACATCTCATAGCTGAGGAAGATATATTTATTCCAAGAAATTTGCTTGTAATACTCGGTTACAGAGAAATGGTCTTACTTGTTAAGTGCAATTATTCTGAGAAATTTGTTTTAATTCTTACACAGAAATGGTCTTATTGTTAGGTACCATCAGTGCTCTTAAAATGGGTGTTCTGTGTTTTTTCATTTGATTTGCTTTAAAAGAAAAAATTTTTTTTTTTTGTTTGTTAAAGTCAGTATTCATCTGAAAACGTTCACTATAGTGCTGTTATAAAGTGAAAACCAAAAACACTGTTGTCTAGTAAAGAGTTATATTTTCTGTCTAATTTTACAGGCATATTTTACATGCTGTGATCAGACTGTCTTTATAATTTATTTCATAAAGAATATGTATATTTTGAATTGTTTCAGGTTGACAAACTCACTTTATATTTGAAAATGTTTCACCAGTGTTTTACTACTAAAAGGGCACAACAAATACTATTTTCTAGGAAAAAGTGGTATTGTTATATTTGAGAAATGTGCCTATTTTACATGTTCTGGTAGGCATGCTCCTATCTTGCATTCTATCATCCAAGTCCCTAAATGCTTCTACTGCTTACTTTGCCTAACAACTATTTGTCTGCACAAAATCATGGGGTGACTGGCAGTTTTTGCTCTGAGAATTTCATAAGAATGCCTTGAAACAGTAGAAAGATTCATAAGAATGTCTTGAAGCAAAAGTAGAGGGGATATCACTTGAAGTTAGAGTGGAATGCAGTCCAGAATGGCCTTGTAAAATCATTTGGCACACAGTCTACAGAACAGTCAGTGAACAGCTTACAGTTCTCTTCACAGTAAAATAAACAAAAGGTATCACAGGATCATAGAAAGTTACTGGGCTATTGGCCTTGAGGCCATACCTCTCAACCTTCCATCTCCAAAATGAGTAACACTCGCCTTCATAATGTGGAACAAATGAGCAAAATGTGGAACACATGCTAATGGCTTACTTACAACTTCAACTAAGAAGGTCATAGGATGGTTAAACTATGCTGGTTTTACTTATAAAGAAGATCCTTTAATGAATTAATATGATTAATTTCTATTTACCATGGATTTCACTTAAAAAAAAATGTGTGACAGACTCTTTCAGTGTGGAACTTTGAGGAACTTCGGGGAACATGAACTTTTTAAGACCCCAAATGAGGTACGCTCCTCGTAATGAGGTACACTTGAGAGGTATACCTGAGGCCCTTATAAGCCAAGCTAAGAATTTAGCCCATGTTCCAACAAGTCAGCACCCAATGCCCCTGTCCAGCAGGGACACAGGTGGAATCCCAGGGGTGTATTTTCTGTTCCCCATCCAGTTAACGCGGTTGCGCTTAAAAAGGGTTAATGAGGTACTCTGTTTGACATGGAGAGGGAGTCTATTGCACAGAAGGGGAATCTCTGGGACACAAATCTGTCCTGACAACAAGTCCTATTGATGTCACAGACCAGGTTGAGGTGGTGCATGCAGTTACTTGAGTGGAGCTTGACTTGTGGATATGCAGCAGTCCCATCAAGGCAGGGTCTGAGATTGCTTTGTATGTCAGACAGAGGTCACCTCTGAGGAGTCTGTATGAGACTGAGTACAGGGACAGGGCTTTTAGCCTATCTGACTGATTGTGTGCTTAGGACTCTGTTATTACTGTGATAATTTGTGGGGACATCACTCTCCCCAAAGGGGATGACGATGTATTTTTTTGGCATTCAGTCTGAGGCCATTCTTCTGGCACCAGATATTTGTTTGCATGAGACCCTCTTGGAGGATGTCCATATCACCAGGGGAATTGATAACGGCACTGAGCTTGCTGTCATCTGCACACTTGGTCAGCATAGCCCACTAGTTTTGGCCTACACGTCAAAAAAGTATATCCCAAACAAGAGGCCCCAAGACTGATCCCAGGGGTACACTGCTCATTACAGGTGTAGCACTTGAGGTGGTTTCAACTATTTTGACTAGGTGGATTCTATCAGGGCGCCAGTTTGCTACCCATCTGGTAACATATGGATTGATGCCTAGTTGAGAGAGTTAAAGGCTTTGGCCAGGTCACGGTAGGAGGTGTGCACCATCTTCCCCTCATCCATGGCTTTGGTGACTGTCTCAAAGTCACCAAAATTTAACAGGCATGACCTCCCCTTGATGAAACCAAATTGTGTGGGATCGAGTGTTTGGAGGTTGCCAATGTCCTTGTTAATGAGGTCTACAATAATCCATTTCATGGCCTTGCAGATCAGGCTAGCTAGGCGGATAGCTCTATAATTTCCTGGATTGATGGATGCTCCACCTTTATGCAAAGGGATGACAGTGGCTGTCCTCCACTCGGCTGAGATGAAGCCGGTACTCAGGCTTTGGTTGAATAGGGTGCCTAATGGTTCTGCAAATTCCTGCCTGAGTTCATGTAGGATACAGCCTGGGATGTTATTGGGTCAAATGGAGGCTGTGTTTTTTGCCTTTGAGAGGGCAGTGATGACTTGCTCCCTCGAGAGAAGGCAACCTGGGAAGGTGCTGGGGATGTCCTGATACTGTTGAGAGAGACAGAGGGATGAAGTTATCTATGACATTTGTGTATGTGGTGTCCTTTACCACCAGTTCTGAGCAGATCTGAGTGCTTCCTTTGAGATTGCAGACATATGTAAAGAAGGCCTTATGATTGTCGGTAGTAGATGTGGCTAGTCTGGACTCGAAGTTTGCTTTGGAGGATTTCACTAGTGCTCTTATCTACTTGCTCAGGTTAAGAAGAGATTGCTTCCAATTAGGCACCTGCTCCTTCTTGGTCTTGGACAGCAATTATTTCCTTTTATTAGAGTTTATTTATTGCAGATGTCCACCAGACAAGTTTACTCTTCCTTGAGACTATGACCACTATGCTATGAGACTATGAGGATGATTTTGTCCAGTTGGGTATTCCTGATTCCATGCAGCTATATAAATGTGCGCATAGTATTTTGGTGAAGGTTTGGACACATGTGCCAGTTCCTATGGAGGGGAGGGGGTTGTGAAACTGTTTATACCTTCCCTCAGGAGGTTATAATCAGCGTTGGAGAAGTTTTTTGTTTCCCCTAGCTGGGGGGGGGGTTTGGGGGAGATGGGGACTTCGAAAGTGACCGCTTTGTGGTCAGATCTTACGAGGAGGATGACACTCTAGTATGCTGCAGTGGTTACTCATGTTGGTTAATACCAAGTCTAAGATATGATCACCTCTTGGTCCACAGCATTTGCATTGATGAAATCAAGGAATCTCTGGGCATATGTATTTTGGCATGAGCAGTTCTTCCAAACTATGGCTGGATAGTTAATGTCACCCAGGATCAGGGTAATGGGTTGAATCTTGATAGATTCAAAGAGGTCCAGATAGGTGGTGTGGGCATCTTGAGTCAAAGGTGGGGGCCTGTAGCTAGCTATGATTTGAACAGAGGTCTTGTCAATGGTTAACTGCACCTGGAGTGTCTCCTGTGCATTACACTGTTTGATCAGCCTAGAGGTGTTTATGTCTTTAATATATATTGCAACTCCACCTCTTTTTGCTTTGCTGCCCATGGTTTGGGGTCTGAAAGTATGATAGGATGAGTAACCTGGTATGGCTGGGGTGCTTTCTGCAGCGTTGAACCATATTTCTGGGACTGCACAAATATCAGCATCTTCCAAGGTTAAGAATGCTTGCATTGAGTGCAGTTTCATGTTTAGACTGCTACCGTTTAGCAGCATGACCTTTAATTTGTGTTTTGATGAAATTTTCTTATTGGTAGTTTTGACCTCATGGCCTTGCCTAAAAAGGGTACTATGGGGAGGCAAGAGCCTTTGCAGAAGCCTGAAGCCCAAGAGAGATAGATGCAGGCCATCTCTGGTAAAGCACAGTGGTCTGTCGACGTCTTCCCAGGCTGTCTGGATCCCCTTGTAATGGCACCAGAAACTAAGCCAATTATTAAAGTCAATCACTACAGTCTCAAACAAAAATATATAATATTCATGTATAGAGCAAAGAAAAGTTGTATTTGTGAATAGCACATTTGACAAGGAGATGTCACATTCAAGTGATGCATACATTGGTGTTATAGTACAAAGCTTACAATTTTTATTTGGGAGTCCAAGCCTTTCCAAAAAAACATACTGCTGAAAATATAGTTGAGCAGATTTTTGCCATTATTGCATTACTTTATGCACACATGAATCCATGATGTACCTAAGTATGTATGAATGTCACGATATGATGTCATACTTGATAGTTTTTATAGATAGTTTTCATGTTTTTTGAATAGTATCGACAGATTATATATTACGTCATTTTGTTATTCTGCTGAGAAATCTTCAGCTATACAGTTTTTAGGTTGTTCTTTGTGTTTAAATAGTTATTTTGACTGAGAACAAAAGCTTTTACTATGCAGTTTTATACTGCCATCTGCTGTCTTTAGGATGGTTATGTATGAAGATGTAATATTTATTTTTTTGTATTTTTATATTTTTCAGAGTTAGAGTTTGCACAAGTATTTTTCATTCATTTAAGCATTTTGAACATGAAACAAATCATATTGCCGTATTTGATCTGCTTGAGATGTTTAAACTTGTAGCTCTTTATAGGATGTTAGAGATGATGGTTAATAGTCACAAACATTTATTCATAATGTCAATTAATTAATTGTTTAGCTGTAGTATATAAGAAGTTTGAAGAAACATTGGTGCTTACAATGGTTCAGAGTTTTTATTGCTCTTTAATAAACTCTGAGTACCTGAGCCATGTTTGATACCTCAATGTCTTTGGATACTCACATAATTTAAAATTACATAGCAAAAATGTGTTATGTAACAACAACCAAAGGAAATAAAGGTAGTAAAAGCCTCTGAGTAACTTTGACTAAAAGGCACCCAAACCGTATTGGCCACTGTTTTCATCTAATAGCAATGTCAGCTGTTAAATAAATAAAAAAATAGTGGAATAAGTTCAAAATAAATGAAGGGCAATTAGTAAGCCTTTCACAAATAACCCATCTGTAGCATCACTGCTGAGAAATTCAGATAAGAATTTCTCATCCTGTCAAAAAATTTAAAATGAATGTGTCCCCAATATGGGACAATATTTGTGACATGGCTGAATGAGTTTTGCTAAGCAGGCATTGGAGTCAAAGCAGCATTACTCACAGTTCTAACAGAAAAATTGGTTTATGCATTTTTTCCACTTTCCTTCACAAGTCAACAGTAAGAAATTCTTCATAATGTAATTCATATATGAAAACATTTTGCAGCAACTGAGAGTTTCTGCAGTCTCTGAAATACAGCCTTAAATAAGATATTTTAATACAGCAAAATTACACTCATATAGAGTCTAAAGATTCTGAACCTGCTGATTAACTTGATGGACAGGTCACAACAAGGTTGTTCTGCAGAACTCTTTAAGATCTAACATATAATAGATCTAAAAATCTAGAAAAGCATGAACATTAAGAAAAGCAACCATCCTGGGTCCATTACAGCCGAGTGCAGTGCACCTCCAGGCATTTTTGCAGTTACCTCCTACTGCATCCCTAGGCATCAAATATAGCTTGTAATGTTTACATTAATAATTCCAAACCATGATACCTACAAGGTATTGGAATATTTTATCTTGAAGCACACATGATGTCAAACACAAGTGTATTGATATTTGACCTCTGTCAATGAGTATTTGTTAAAACTGTAAGGACATAACTTAATTTTTTTAAATGTTCAAGCCACACCCACTGGGAGTTAAAGATACACAATCAAAAGAGCTGTACTGGAGGGAATGAGTTATGTTTTAATATTAATAAGAACAATTTGCAGCAAACATGTAGAGTGTCACGAAGAACTGTACCAGTTAACTAATACGATACAATAAACAACCAATTGTTGCCCTGACCATGAAATGGATTCACCTCCACCAGCCAATAAATTACAGTGTGAGATTGAGACTTCTGTAAATTTTGTCTACAATATGACTATCAACACACACACACACACACACACATATATATATATATATATATATATATATATATATATATATGGATCACCTTCATTTGTCTGACAGTTCATTTGCCTGACAGAAATTTCAGGCAGCCCAAATGCCTGACAGTTTATTTGCCTGACAGTTCATTTGCCAGACAAGTAGAAAAAGGCAAATAAAAGGTATATGTCCTTTTCCCCACAGTAGTGTGATCCTGGAGTTAGAATATATAGTTGGGGGGGTGAAACCCCCCTCACCTAATTTGGTTTTATATTGTCCACTTTGGTGTTTTGCCCCCCACACCCCCCTTACTATATATTCTAACTCCAGGATCGCACTACTGTGGGGAAAAGAACATATACCTTTTATTTGCCTTTTTGAAATGAACTGTCAGGCAAATGGACTGTTGGGCAAATGAACTGTCAGGCAAATGGGTTGCTTGAAATTTCTGTTGAGCAAATGAACTTTAGGTCAAATGAAGGTGACCTATATATATATATATATATATATATATATATATATATATGTGACATAAATGTGTGTGTGTGTATAAAACATTCACAGTCTGAACTAGAAATCTAATGAAAAGCATAGAAGATTATAATACGGCTGTCTTATCCTGGTCAGGAAAAAGTCTCTGCAGTATCCTTAACTTTCAGAACTAGCAACAAAATATTTGTGTGGGACTATATCTTCTGTACCTCATGAACAACATTTCAATAAAATTGAAAATATTGTCAGCAGTAGACAAGCATGTCAAAAACGTTATCAGGCAGACCTGTAAACATTCAGCAAAAAATGTAAATTGGTATTACCTGCTGAGCAAGTATTCTTCAGGTAAGAAATTATTGTACCTTCTTGTAGGCATATGTTTCTTAGACCCCAGAAAGCAGAAGGGTTAAATGATAATTATATTCAATTTTATATGTACATCATGAGAAGAGACCATGTAGCACACTATGTAGTATATAACACAATATTACACATTGTTACATTGTCCATATACAGTGAGTCAAACTGCATACAAAATACAATTTTTACTGCAGTTCATGGATTACTTCAATACAAGCTGATGTTAGCGTCATAAAAATGTTGCTGCATTCTGACTGTACTGTTGGATCTACTTTAAAACAGTGAATTACCATAACGTCGACTTGCAGAACAATGAAACCAAAACCATGAAACTTTACATTACCAAACATTCACATCATCATATGTTTTCACCACGTAAGTAAACACTTGGCCAACAGAAAAAAAAAAAAAAAAACAAGCAAATAAAACCCACCCAAGTAGGGAGCTTTGCCCCCCATCCTCCCTAACTAAATATACCAACTTCAAAATTGCACTACAGAGAAGAAAAGGGCAAAGTTCACTATCTTGGCCAACTGCCTCCTTTTGCGGTGAAAACTCATGATGATGTGAATGTTCGGTAATGTTTCATGTTTTTTGTCACTGTTCTGTAAGATGCTGTTTTACAGGGGATCTGTACTGTGTACTACACAATCATTATACTGTGATTCACTTCTGTAGAGTAAAATTTTTATAAGATGATGATAATGTTGTAAAATAGCAATGTGTTGCTGTGTACAAGAATATTAATGTTAAAGAAAAACACCTGTGATAATGCATACCTGTATAACATTCAAAAAAAGAAATGAATTAAGGCTGAACAGAGTTTCTTTCATTCACTTATTCTGTGCATTAGTTAGTAACGGTTTTGAGTGTGAGAAAATAATACACAATATTTGGAATGCTGCATGTGTATAAATATGGTGCATTACATTTTTTCCCATTACATTGTTGACTCTGTCTCAGCTCTTTAAAGGCCCTAAGAGCCAAACCACACATTTAGCTCAGCTTTGGATTGATTTTTGTTTAAAAATCCTAGGTCTTCCCACCAGCACATCCAAAGAAAAGTTAACTGCAGATATGTTATTTATACAAAAAAAAAAAAAATAACAAATACCTCACTGACACAGCTGAGTACTAAAAAATGTTTATTCAAAATAAAATAAAACGTTAAAAGTAAATGCTTTTATAGTCAGACAGTGAAGCGATGTTGCAATCGCAAAAACACTTTTAACGTTTTATTTTATTTTGAATAAAACTTTTTCAGTACTCAGCCGTGTCAGTGCGGTATTTTTTTGGTTTATGTATCTTCTTTTGCTGCACCTCATCCTGTTCCTGTGTTTTTATCCAATCTTTGATGTTATTTATACTCCCTATAGTTTTACAGAACCAATTATTTAAACTTGTGTATGAATTTCTTAAAAATTATTTCTATAATAGATACTGAATAAAATGGATCAAATAAACTTGCAGCAAAATTAAAGATCAAGATCTTGAATTAGTCTAAAAAGTATAGCTGTCTGTTTTGATACAGCAAAGCTTAATTTGGTAAGATTTCAAATTCACAGTTCTAACCCATAGTTCATTATTTGAACTCTCGTCAGTTTGTCTGTACAGTTTTGTATGCTTTTCCTTGTCATTTGGCCTTGTGTGGCTGAAAATTATTCAAGGACAGTTCACTTATGGTTAATAAAAAAAAAAAAAAATAAAAGTTTGTTTGTGTCTTTTGGCTTTTCCCAGTTAGGGGTCACCACAGCGGAACTCCGGTCCGCTAATGATTGGCAGTTGATTTTTACGTACCAGCTTGCCAGGCTTGACGCACAACCTTCAACAAAGGTACGCCCATTCACGCATGTCTCCACGCAGAAGATGCTCTAGCTGAGAATCAAACTGGACAGCGTCTTACTGTGAGGCGACAACGCTACTGCAGCACCACCGCGGGACTCAAATAAAATAAAAGTACATTCAACATTTATGGGGAAAATAATTACATCTTACTAAGAATAATAAATCATTGACCCATTGTTATTTTTCTGTGAAAGTTTAATTAGAGAAAAGAATGCTTTTCATGGAAAAAATGGTGTGTTATGAATGATGATTATGTGTTAAGACTGAAAATGGCATCATAAACAATGAATACATAAAGCATTTATAGCTTCCCAACACTAATTAAAGTTCTTTGCATATAAGTAATGATGTGCCAAAGAAGGTCAGAAGTTTCATTACTGTACAATACTGGTGTGTGTAAAGGTCATACTGATCATATGAGTATTCTAGCTTTGGTTTACTAACTCTAATGTCTGCCTATTTCTGTCAAACAAATGTGTGCATTGGTCACAGATGTAGAGAAACAGGGATCAGTATGGTTGGCATGCATTCTTCTCTTAAAAAAATGTCATACATTTAGTACAGACCTGACTGAAAAAAGGGACTCTTTTTCAACATTTGACCAACCCAAAACTTTAGTTCTTGTGCCATGCAGAAGTAGGACCAACTCCCCCTCCCCCCCCCCCGTGCACATGTATGCACACATACACACACATCCCAGAACCTCTTACTTAATATAAACTACTCTGAGAACACACCACTTTGGGGCAGGTTATAAATATTCATGGAAGCACACCATCAATTGATCAAAACTCTTCAGTTATTAATAAAATTAATTTTCCTTTCTTTTTTTAATTTCTCTAAGCCTTTTGGGTTTCTAATACCATGACGGGAATGGGCCCTATTCCTAAGTGAAAGTATGACAATTCAAGTTCATGAAATAAGTATTGTTTCCATCCTTGATGTTAGCCAAAAGTGCTCTTTGCAGCACCCACAATGTGCCTAGTAATGACTCCCTCTGCAATTCATACAGTTACATGTATCAGTAACACATCTAAGTATGACTGCAAATTCTTTTTTGTATGACCTGCTGTTCCTACTTCTACTGGAACTGTCTGGGTATCCTTCTTCCACAGTGACCTCATTTCTGCCTGCAAATCCGGGTATTTTATGACTTTGCACATAAGACACTGTAGTCACTGGGTGTAGGAATTTCAATTGATCCCATGTCATATAAACTATCATTTTCCATGATGTTTTGTGGCTCATATTTCCAGTGTTTTTCAGCTACTTCAACATTATAATGTTTGCTAAATCTCCAATGCAACAGTCTTGCCACATTATTATGCCTTTCAGTATACAATCCTTTTGCTATTAGTATATCACAACCAGCAACAAGATGTGTGACTGGTTCCAATTCTGTTTTATAAAACCTACATTTGCCTGTTTCTCCCACAAATTCAATGGCCTTTGTAAACCAATGTGTACTATATCTGGCTGCCAGTTATTAACCTTTCATCTTTTGGTTTAAATTCACCTCTCCTTAACCATTCCTGCATTTGATCCTGATCAACAGGAGGTTTTTCCAAGAGTTTTCTCTACTTGCAACTATATTTATGCATTTTCCAAAATTCCTGCCTTCTCATCTGATCTTTAACCTTATATTCTTTTTTTTTTTGCATATTCAGTTGCTGCCTATTTTTATCTACTACTGGTTTGATTTCCATTCCCACTTGATGCCAATATGCTTCTGCTAAACTAAGCAGGGAAGTCACCTTAGACTTATTCTCCTCATGTTTCAAAACTCCCACTACATTTGGGTCTTGTGAAGTCAGCAGATATGTATGCAGTCCCATGACTGCAGATGTATACATGCAATAAATTTCGAGGAGGCCATATCTCCTTCAGAACGGGGATTATATACTCTTGTTATGCACTGATTTTTATAAATCATTTGATGAGCATGGAGCATCCTTCTTGTTTTCCTGTCCAACCTATCCAACACCTTTTGGGGATAGTCCTTCACTCCAAAACTGTAAGTTGGGACATGAAGAGCAAACTGGTTTATAGCCTGAACTTTGTTCCCAGTTGTCAGTGTTGTTTTCAATATTAATTTAAGTCTCCTTAAATATTCCTTACTAAGATTTATTCGCATTTGTTCATGCTTTGTTGTTGATCCTTCATCAATTCCTAAATATTTATAAACTCCCTCTTGCTCACGTTCCTTTATATCACATACTTGTCCAAAACTGATGTTTTCTTGGTGCTGCAGGTTTCCTGCTTTAAAGGTTGCTTTTGCACATTTATCAAGACCAAATGACATTCTTATATCATCTGAAAATGTTTTGACCACTTGCAGTTGTGCTTTTAGTTCCTCATCTGATGAACTATACAATTTTGAATCATCTACAAAAAGAAGATGAAAAGTCTTTACACACTGCTGTTTTCTGGGAGCCAAATTGCAGCCATGACCTAATCTGTTAAATTGACAGCTTAATGGGATAAGGGCAAGATAAAAGAGCAGCGGTGATAGTCACCTTGGAATATCCCTCTTTGAATTTTTAACCCAGGAATAATAATTTGTCCTTTACCATGGCTTAACTTCAAAGTAGTTTGCCACTGTTCCATGGTCACTGTAATGTAATCAATCAGTGTGTAGGGTGTATCTTATACATTTTTAAGCACTCATTTATCCAGAATGTGGGATACTGTCAAATGCTTTTTTGTAGTCTATCCATGCCATACTTAAATTCTTCCCCTTTTTACAGTTCTCCATTATGACTTTACTTAATAACAAATGATCCTTTGCTCCACAATTTTCTTTTATTACCCTTTTGTTCTATTGCCATGATTGAGGGTGTTCTAAATGACAATAGGTTCATAGGTGTGTACTAGTCTAATGGCCTTGGGGCCTTTACAAGTCTAGCCATAGGATTACCCTGGCATAGTGTCACCCAACCTTAGTTCCCAGTGCCTCTGTCGAGTAGAGCCACTGGTGTTATCCCCAGGGTGAATTTTCTGCTTCCCATCCACTCATCAAGATTTCTCCTGAAGAGGGTCAGCGAGGTGCTCTGCTTGACATGTATGGGAAGTCTGTTCCATAGCGTGGGCAGTCTCTGGGTTATGAACCTGTTCCTCCAGCATGTTCTGTTAATTGTGGTAATGATGTTGAGGTCTCTGGAGAGTGCGATGTGGAGGGATTGGGATTTCTTTAGATGTAGCATTTCTAGCAGAACTGGTTCAGACATGGCTTTGTAAGTCAAACAGAGATCGCCTCTAAGTAGGTGATATGAGACAGAATAATTTAAGTTTTTCGAGTCTGTCCATATAGGACAAGTGTTTTAAGGCCTAGGATCCTCTTTATGAGGTACCTTTGCGGCCTCTCCAGTTGTTGCAGGTGTCTAGTGAGGTACATGCCAAATGGGGCATTGTACTCAATGATTGGCCTAATGAGGGAAGAGTAGAGGGAGACAATGACCTCTTTCTTCCTGGATGCAAAACCCCTAGTAATGAGATGTGCCACATAGAAGGACTTTCTGAACACAGTGGCAATGTGGTGATCAAAGAGAGGTTGCTGTCAACCTGTGTTCCCAGATCTCTTATAATGCCTTCTGTGTTCAGTGGACTACCATCAATGTGGTAATTCATGGGAACTGGGGTTTTCCCAAAGGGGATGATGACACATTTTGTGGCATTGAGCTTAAGGCCATGGGTCTGACACTAGTCATTGGTCACAGTGAGGGCATTCTGTAGGATGTCAACATCACTTAAGGAGTTAATAATAGCACCCAACTTGCAATTGTCTGCGAACTTTGTTAGCCAGAGTCCCTTCGTGTTGGCCTGGACTTCAGAGAAGTAGATACCAAACAGGAGAGGACCCAGGACCGAACCCTGTAGGACTCCACTTGTGACTAATTGGCAGTCTGACTTGGAGTCAGCTACTTTCACACTGTGGGTTCTATCTGTGAGCCAGTTTGCAACCCACCTAGTGATATAGGGGTTGATGCCAAGCTTAGTGAGTTTTTCTATGATTCCTGAGTGGGGTATGGTATCAAAAGCCTTGGTCAGATCAAAGTAGGCTGTATGAACCACCTTACCTTCATCCACAGCTCTGGTGACTGACTCAAAGAAGTCGACCAAGTTGTGCAGGCATGATCTACCCTTCACAAAACCAAACTGTGTGGGATCCAGAGTTTGGAGATTCCCTATATCCTTGTTTATTAGATCCATAATGATGCATTCCATAGCTTTGCATATCAGACTCATCAGACGAATGGGATGATAGTTCCCAGGGTCTGTAGTCACTCCTCCTTTGTGGGGAGGGATGACTGTAGCAGTGCGCCATTCGGCAGGGACAAAGCCTGGGGTGAGGCTGTGATTGAACAGGGCATACAGGTGAGGTGCCAGTTCACTCTGTAGTTCATGTAGAATACAACCAGGGATATTGTCAGGTCCCTTAGAAGTTGTATTCTTGGCCTTGGACAGTGCTATTTAAACCTGTGCAGCAGTAATACTGGGTGCCTGGCAACCTACTGGTATTGTGATTGGTCCTTTGTGGGGGAGAGGGGGTAAAGTTGGCACTGAATCTGTCAGCTAGTATACTTGCAATATCTGTTGGCTTAGTATAGGAGGTACCATTGTGCAGTAGGTCAGTGCATTGCTGTGGAGATTCTTTACATAACTATAGAAGGCCTTGTGGTTCTCTTTACTATCTGCTGCAATTCTGTTTTCATACCTAGCTTTAGAGGATTTGATGAGGGATCTCAACTTTTTGCTGAGGCAAATAAGGGAGTTTTTCCAGTCTTGGGACTTCACCTTATTCTGCATCAGTTTCCTCCTTCTGTTGTAGAGTTTGTTTATGGCAGGGGACCACCAGATTGGCTTCTTTTTTTTGGAGGAGAGTGTCTTGGTTCTATTGGGTATGGCGAGATCCATGCATTTGTGTACGTGTTCGTACAGTACATTGGTGTATGATTCCGCAGTCACGCAACTATTCTCCATTTGCATGGGTGAAGTGGTTAGCTACCTCTGTTTTTAGGATCCCAAAGTTAGCTTTGGAGAGGTTTTTCATGGTGGTTACCTTTGCAGGGGGGTGGGAGGGATGTGGATTTCCAAGGTGATTAGTTTGTTGTCGGATCTAAGCAGGGAGGAGCTGACTATTGGTGTACAGCAATGGCCACCCATGTTAGTAATAACCAGGTCAAGGATGTTGCTACCTCTAGTGGGGGTAAGAACGAGCTAGTCCAGGGCATTGGAATTAATGATCTCCAGGAAACTTTGGGCAAGTGTACTGGTTACATGAGTAGTTTACCCAATTAACGGAGGGATAGTTGAAGTTGCCTAGTAAGAGAGTGTTAGGTCAGACCCTAATATTCTCCAGGGTGCTTAGGAATGTGGAGTGTGAGTCTTGGGACATGGTTGGGAACCTATAGTAGGCTACAACCTGAATCGCTGTCTTACCCAATGTTAGCTGCACCTTAACTATCTCTGATGCGTTATGTTGGTCTACCAATCTGGAGGTGTGCGCATCCTTTATGAATATGGAAACACCACTGCCTTTGGAGCTTCGGTCCAAGTTCTGGAGCTGAAAGGTGTGGAATGAGTTACAGCCTGGTAGTGTTGGCATTAATTCCAGTGTATAGTTTACACATCATCGGAAGGCAAGTAAGATTATTGTTTTTCCTGTTAACCAGGCCGGTCTCTGCTTGGGGGTGTGCATATAAATATTTTTTATTCAGGGCTAAATCTTCATGTAAAGATGTTAATGCTTTTAGCCAGAAGTTGGGTACTGCATCTGGGCCTGGGGTTTTCCAATAAGGAGCTTTTCCTAACTTTGTTTCAATCTCTCTGGCTGTTACTTCATCCCATTTCATATCCTGTACATTTGAACTTCTTATTATCTTACTTCTTCTGTCCATTTAGCATCTTTGTTATGTTCCCCAGGATCTTCTTAGATATTTATGCAAAATGTTTTTTTTTTTTTTTTTGTGGTGTTTCAATTCCTTTTGCCCTGTTTCCCAATTCTCTATAAAACTTTTTTGGGTCATCAATAAATTGTTTATTTTATACTTTTCCTTTATATTTATCTGTGAATCTTCTTAGGTTTTTCTGCCTGTGTTGATAGTTTTAGATTATTATTTGTGAGAGTGCACGATAGATCCTGATCTGTTCTTATATGCACATTGCTTTTATCATGTCTATCTTTCTGAGTGTTTTTGTTGATCTGTTCCCTCTTCTAACAGTGACACTTCTTGTCTTAACTGATTTATAGTTTTCTCTATTCAACTTCCATTATGGCATTCGATTTCTCCCCTCTTTCTATTACTACTCTGTGTTTTTGTGGTAAGACTTTTTCTGTTATTAATTTAGCTGCACAGTAATATATCCTATTTACTTCTGTTATACTGCACATTTTCCAGTTCCTTCCCTTGCTGTCCAACTCCAAATGAACATGTTACTGGTTTCCTATGGAAGGCTCCAAAGTATCTTTATATGGCAACTGATCAGATTTCCCCTGCTCCATTGGTTTCTCCTTAAATTGGTGATCCATTGCTCTGTTCTGCTGTGATATCTGAATTAATGATCTCCAGGAAACTTTGGGCAAGTGTACTGGTACATGAGTAGTTTACCCAATTAATGGAGGGGTAGTTGAAGTTGCCTAGTAAGAGAGTGTTAGGTCGGACCCTAATATTCTCCAGGGTGCTTAGGAATGTAGAGTGTGAGTCTTGGGACATGGTTGGGGACCTAAAGTAGGCTACAACCTGAATCATTGTCTTACCCAGTGTTAGCTGCAACTTAACTATCTCTGATGCGTTATGTTGGTCTACCAGTCTGGAGGTGTGCACATCCTTTATGAATATGGAAACACCACTGCCTTTGGAGCTTCAGTCTAAGTTCAAGAGCTGAAAGGTGTGGAATGAGTTACAGCCTGGTAATGTTGGCATTAATTCCAGCGTATAGTTTACACATCATCGGAAGGCAAGTTACTGGTCTATAGCTTTTAGGATAGCTTGCAGGTTTGCTTTTAAGTAAGATTATTGTTTTTCCTCTTAACCAGGCCGGTCCCTGCTTGGGGGTGTGCATATAAATAGTTTTTATTCAGGGCTAAATCTTCATGTAAAGATGTTAATGCTTTTAGCCAGAAGTTGGGTACTGCATCTGGGCCTGGGATTTTCCAATAAGGAGCTTTTCCTAACTTTGTTTCAATCTCTCTGGCTGTTACTTCATCCCATTTCATATCCGGTACATTTGAACTTCTTATTCTTTCTTTTACTTCTTCTATCCATTTAGCATCTTTGTTATGTTCTACAGGATTATCTTAGATATTTCAGCAAAATGTTTTTTTTTTGTGGTGTTTCAATTCCTTTTGCCCTGTTTCCCAATTCTCTATAAAACTTTTTTGGGTCATTGGGTCATCAATCAATTGCTTATTTTATACTTTTCCTTTATATTTATCTTTAAATCTTCTAAGTTTTTCTGCCTGTGCTGATAGTTTTAGATTATTATTTGTGAGAGTGCACGATAGATCCTGATCTGTTCTGATATGCACATTGCTTTTATCATGTCTATCTTTCTGAGTGTTTTTGTTGATCTGTTCCCTCTTCTAACAGTGACACTTCTTGTCTTAACTGCTTTATAGTTTTCTCTATTCAATACTTCCATGATGGCATTCGATTTCTCCCCTTCCATTCTATTACTACTCTGTATTTTTGTGGTAAGACTTTTTCTGTTATTAATTTAGCTGCACAGTAATATATCCTATTTACTTCTGTTATACTGCATGAATCTCTATGGACGGTCCTAATTACTGTGGTCATTTGTTTTATCAAACTTCTAACTTTTGGGGTTTTATTTACTTTCTGTAGTTTATTTCTTTCATTGATCTTAATATGCCTGTCTATCTCTATTAAATCAAGCAACTCTTCTCTTAGATAATTTTCTTCCAAACTGAAGGCACATTATTTGTTCTCCATTTCCTGTAGGCATTCTATAGAAAGTTCCACGGTATCTTTCTGTGCCACATTCTCTTCAGTTTCAGCCTATGTTAAACTTTGCTCTTTCATATGGGAACTCACTGGCCTATCACTCCTCAACATTGACTGCATCAAAGTTGCCCCATTTTCCAGTTCCTTCCCTTGCTGTCCAACTCCAAATGAACATGCTACTGGTTTCCTATGGAAGGCTCCAAAGTATCTTTATATGGCAACTGATCAGATTTCCCCTGCTCCACTGGTTTCTCCTTAAATTGGTGATCCATTGCTCTGTTCTGCTGTGATGTTATCTGAATTAGATTTTCTACACTAAATCCTTCACTTTGCAGGCAATCCATAACTTCAGTTTCTACTTCTTTAACTTCTCCATTACTAATCTTGTTTTCTGCTTTTTCTCTGTTTTCTTATTTTTTGTATTGTAAATTTTCCATGTCAGGCTGCCTTTGCTTGTATTTCTCTTCAAATATATTTGTGCTGCACTTTTTGTATTAGTTTTGCTTTCTCCTTTGCATAGAGATTACACCATATTAAATCTTTTTCTTTCCTATGTCCATATTTCTTCTTCAGATGTCTACAGCTCCTTCTATTTCTCCTTACTTTGAGGGCTTGTTCTTCTAACATGCTGTGATATAACCTGGGTTAGACTTTTGGGTCTATGTTAAATATTCCAACATCCAAAATGTAGAATACCACATATGGTCGACATTTGGATGTTTGAATATAAAATAAAATAAAATTAAAAAAAAAAAAACACACCTTAACAGCGCGAGCGCGGGGGGGCAAGCCCCCCTGCACCCCCCATGTGGGGGTTGCACCCACATACCCCCCTACTTAAATATACCAACTCCAAGACTGCACTTCAGTGCAGAAAAGGTAAATTCTCCCATTCTGCACCATACGGCGCCATTAAAAGTCAATCTTTGAACACCTGAAATGTCGAACATTTGGTCTCGACCATGTAACGTTCGACATAAAATAAAATAGCAATGTGTTGCTGTGTACAAGAATATTAATGTTAAAGAAAAACACCTGTGATAATGCATACCTGTATAACATTCAAAAAAAGAAATGAATTAAGGCTGAACAGAGTTTCTTTCATTCACTTATTCTGTGCATTAGTTAGTAACGGTTTTGAGTGTGAGAAAATAATACACAATATTTGGAATGCTGCATGTGTATAAATATGGTGCATTACATTTTTTCCCATTATATTGTTGACTCTGTCTCAGCTCTTTAAAGGCCCTAAGAGCCAAACCACACATTTAGCTCAGCTGTGGATTGATTTTTGTTTAAAAATCCTAAGTCTTCCCACCAGCACATCCAAAGAAAAGTTAACTGCAGATATGTTATTTATACTAAAAAAAAAAATAATAACAAATACCTCACTGACACAGCTGAGTACTAAAAAATGTTTATTCAAAATAAAATAAAACGTTAAAAGTAAATGCTTTTACAGTCAGACAGTGAAGCGATGTTGCAATCGCAAAAACACTTTTAACGTTTTATTTTATTTTGAATAAAAATTTTTCAGTACTCAGCCGTGTCAGTGCGGTATTTGTTGTTATTTTTTTTGGTTTATGTATCTTCTTTTGCTGCACCTCATCCTGTTCCTGTGTTTTTATCCAATCTTTGATGTTATTTATACTCCCTATAGTTTTACAGCACCAATTATTTAAACTTGTGTATGAATTTCTTAAAAATATTTCTATAATAGATACTGAATAAAATGGATCAAATAAACTTGCAGCAAAATTAAAGATCAAGATCTTGAATTAGTCCAAAAAGTATAGCTGTCTGTTTTGATACAGCAAAGCTTAATTTGGTAAGATTTCAAATTCACAGTTCTAACCCATAGTTCATTATTTGAACTCTCGTCAGTTTGTCTGTACAGTTTTGTATGCTTTTCCTTGTCATTTGGCCTTGTGTGGCTGAAAATTATTCAAGGACAGTTCACTTATGGTTAATAAAAAAAAAAAATAAATAAAAGTTTGTTTGTTTGTGTCTTTTGGCTTTTCCCGGTTAGGGGTCACCACAGCGGAACTCCGGTCCGCTAATGATTGGCAGTTGATTTTTACGTACCAGCTTGCCAGGCTTGACGCACAACCTTAAACAAAGTTACGCCAATTCACGCATGTCTCCACGCAGAAGACGCTCTAGCTGAGAATCAAACCGGACAGCGTCTTACTGTGAGGTGACAACGCTACTGCAGCACCACCACCGCGGGACTCAAATAAAATAAAAGTACATTCAACATTTATGGGGAAAATAATTACATCTTACTAAGAATAATAAATCATTGACCCATTGTTATTTTTCTGTGAAAGTTTAATTAGAGAAAAGAATGCTTTTCATGGAAAAAATGGTGTGTTATGAATGATGATTATGTGTTAAGACTGAAAATGGCATCATAAACAATGAATACATAAAGCATTTATAGCTTCCCAACTAATTAAAGTTCTTTGCATATAAGTAATGATGTGCCAAAGAAGGTCAGAAGTTTCATTACTGTACAATACTGGTGTGTGTAAAGGTCATACTGATCATATGAGTATTCTAGCTTTGGTTTACTAACTCTAATGTCTGCCTATTTCTGTCAAACAAATGTGTGCATTGGTCACAGATGTAGAGAAACAGAGATCAGTATGGTTGGCATGCATTCTTCTCTTAAAAAAATGGCATACATTTAGTACAGACCTGACTGAAAAAAGGGACTCTTTTTCAACATTTGACCAACCCAAAACTTTAGTTCTTGTGCCATGCAGAAGTAGGACCAACTCCCCCTCCCCCCCCCCGTGCACATGTATGCACACATACACACACATCCCAGAACCTCTTACTTAATATAAACTACTCTGAGAACACACCACTTTGGGGCAGGTTATAAATATTCATGGAAGCACACCATCAATTGATCAAAACTCTTCAGTTATTAATAAAATTAATTTTCCTTTCTTTTTTTAATTTCTCTAAGCCTTTTGGATTTCTAATACCATGACGGGAATGGGCCCTATTCCTAAGTGAAAGTATGACAATTCAAGTTCATGAAATAAGTATTGTTTCCATCCTTGATGTTAGCCAAAAGTGCTCTTTGCAGCACCCACAATGTGCCTAGTAATGACTCCCTCTGCAATTCATACAGTTACATGTATCAGTAACACATCTAAGTATGACTGCAAATTCTTTTTTGTATGACCTGCTGTTCCTACTTCTACTGGAACTGTCTGGGTATCCTTCTTCCACAGTGACCTCATTTCTGCCTGCAAATCCGGGTATTTTATGACTTTGCACATAAGACACTGTAGTCACTGGGTGTAGGAATTTCAATTGATCCCATGTCATATAAACTATCATTTTCCATGATGTTTTGTGGCTCATATTTCCAGTGTTTTTCAGCTACTTCAACATTATAATGTTTGCTAAATCTCCAATGCAACAGTCTTGCCACATTATTATGCCTTTCAGTATACAATCCTTTTGCTATTAGTATATCACAACCAGCAACAAGATGTGTGACTGGTTCCAATTCTGTTTTATAAAACCTACATTTGCCTGTTTCTCCCACAAATTCAATGGCCTTTGTAAACCAATGTGTACTATATTTGGCTGCCAGTTATTAACCTTTCATCTTTTGGTTTAAATTCACCTCTCCTTAACCATTCCTGCATTTGATCCTGATCAACAGGAGGTTGTTCCAAGAGTTTTCTCTACTTGCAACTATATTTATGCATTTTCTAAAATTCCTGCCTTCTCATCTGATCTTTAACCTTATATTCTTTTTTTTTTTTGCATATTCAGTTGCTGCCTATTTTTATCTACTACTGGTTTGATTTCCATTCCCACTTGATGCCAATATGCTTCTGCTAAACTAAGCAGGGAAGTCACCTTAGACTTATTCTCCTCATGTTTCAAAACTCCCACTACATTTGGGTCTTGTGAAGTCAGCAGATATGTATGCAGTCCCATGACTGCAGATGTATACATGCAATAAATTTCGAGGAGGCCATATCTCCTTCAGAACGGGGATTATATACTCTTGTTATGCACTGATTTTTATAAATCATTTGATGAGCATGGAGCATCCTTCTTGTTTTCCTGTCCAACCTATCCAACACCTTTTGGGGATAGTCCTTCACTCCAAAACTGTAAGTTGGGACATAAAGAGCAAACTGGTTTATAGCCTGAACTTTGTTCCCAGTTGTCAGTGTTGTTTTCAATATTAATTTAAGTCTCCTTAAATATTCCTTACTAAGTTTTATTCGCATTTGTTCATGCTTTGTTGTTGATCGTTCATCAATTCCTAAATATTTATAAACTCCCTCTTGCTCAAGTTCCTTTATATCACATACTTGTCCAAAACTGATGTTTTCTTGGTGCTGCAGTTTTCCTGCTTTAAAGGTTGCTTTTGCACATTTATCAAGACCAAATGACATTCTTATATCATCTGAAAATGTTTTGACCACTTGCAGTTGTGCTTTTAGTTCCTCATCTGATGAACTATACAATTTTGAATCATCTACAAAAAGAAGATGAAAAGTCTTTACACACTGCTGTTTTCTGGGAGCCAAATTGCAGCCATGACCTAATCTGTTAAATTGACAGCTTAATGGGATAAGGGCAAGATAAAAGAGCAGCGGTGATAGTCACCTTGGAATATCCCTCTTTGAATTTTTAACCCAGGAATAATAATTTGTCCTTTACCATGGCTTAACTTCAAAGTAGTTTGCCACTGTTCCATGGTCACTGTAATGTAATCAATCAGTGTGTAGGGTGTATCTTATACATTTTTAAGCACTCATTTATCCAGAATGTGGGATACTGTCAAATGCTTTTTTGTAGTCTATCCATGCCATACTTAAATTCTTCCCCTTTTTACAGTTCTCCATTATGACTTTACTTAATAACAAATGATCCTTTGCTCCACAATTTTCTTTTATTACCCTTTTGTTCTATTGCCATGATTGAGGGTGTTCTAAATGACAATAGGTTCATAGGTGTGTACTAGTCTAATGGCCTTGGGGCCTTTACAAGCCTAGCTATAGGATTACCCTGGCATAGTGTCACCCAACCTTAGTTCCCAGTGCCTCTGTCGAGTAGAGCCACTGGTGTTATCCCCAGGGTGAATTTTCTGCTTCCCGTCCACTCATCAAGATTTCTCCTGAAGAGGGTCAGCGAGGTGCTCTGCTTGACATGTATGGGAAGTCTGTTCCATAGCGTGGGCAGTCTCTGGGTTATGAACCTGTTCCTCCAGCATGTTCTGTTAATTGTGGTAATGATGTTGAGGTCTCTGGAGAGTGCGATGTGGAGGGATTGGGATTTCTTTAGATGTAGCATTTCTAGCAGAACTGGTTCAGACATGGCTTTGTAAGTCAAACAGAGATCACCTCTAAGTAGGTGATATGAGACAGAATAATTTAAGTTTTTCGAGTCTGTCCATATAGGACTAGTGTTTTAAGGCCTAGGATCCTCTTTATGAGGTACCTTTGCAGCCGTTCCAGTTGTTGCAGGTGTCTAGTGAGGTACATGCCAAATGGGGCATTGTACTCAATGATTGGCCTAATGAGGGAAGAGTAGAGGGAGACAATGACCTCTTTCTTCCTGGATGCAAAACCCCTAGTAATGAGATGTGCCACACAGAAGGACTTTCTGAACACGGTGGCAATGTGGTGATCAAAGAGAGGTTGCTGTCAACCTGTGTTCCCAAATCTCTTATAATGCCTTCTGTGTTCAGTGGACTACCATCAATGTGGTAATTCATGGGAACTGGGGTTTTCCCAAAGGGGATGATGACACATTTTGTGGCATTGAGCTTAAGGCCATGGGTCTGACACTAGTCATTGGTCACAGTGAGGGCATTCTGTAGGATGTCAACATCACTTAAGGAGTTAATAATAGCTCCCAACTTGCAATTGTCTGTGAACTTTGTTAGCCAGAGTCCCTTCGTGTTGGCCTGGACTTCAGAGAAGTAGATACCAAACAGGAGAGGACCCAGGACCGAACCCTGTAGGACTCCACTTGTGACTAATTGGCAGTCTGACTTGGAGTCAGCTACTTTCACACTGTGGGTTCTATCTGTGAGCCAGTTTGCAACCCACCTAGTGATATAGGGGTTGATACCAAGCTTAGTGAGTTTTTCTATGATTCCTGAGTGGGGTATGGTATCAAAAGCCTTGGTCAGATCAAGGTAGGCTGTATGAACCACCTTTCCTTCATCCACAGCTCTGGTGACTGACTCAAAGAAGTCGACCAAGTTGTGCAGGCATGATCTACCCTTCACAAAACCAAACTGTGTGGGATCCAGAGTTCGGAGATTCCCTATATCCTTGTTTATTAGGTCCATAATGATGCATTCCATAGCTTTGCATATCAGACTCATCAGACGAATGGGATGATAGTTCCCAGGGTCTGTAGTCACTCCTCCTTTGTAGGGAGGGATGACTAGCAGTGCGCCATTCGGCAGGGACAAAGTCTGGGGTGAGGCTGTGATTGAACAAGGCATACAGGTGAGGTGCCAGTTCACTCTGTAGTTCATGTAGAACACAACCAGGGATATTGTCGGGTCCCTTAGAAGTTGTATTCTTGGCCTTGGACAGTGCTATTTAAACCTGTGCAGCAGTAATACTGGGTGCCTGGCAATCTACTGGTATTGTGATTGGTCCTTTGTGGGGGAGAGGGGGTAAAGTTGGCACTGAATCTGTCAGCTAGTATACTTGCAATATCTGTTGGCTTGGTATAGGAGGTACCATTGTGCAGTAGGTCAGTGCATTGCTGTGGAGATTCTTTACATAACTATAGAAGGCCTTGTGGTTCTCTTTACTATCTGCTGCAATTCTGTTTTCATACCTAGCTTTAGAGGATTTGATGAGGGATCTCAGCTTTTTGCTGAGGCAAATAAGGGAGTTTTTCCAGTCTTGGGACTTCACCTTATTCTGCATCAGTTTCCTCCTTCTGTTGTAGAGTTTGTTTATGGCAGGGGACCACCAGATTGGCTTCTTTTTTTTTGGAGGAGAGTGTCTTGGTTCTATTGGGTATGGCAAGATCCATGCATTTGTGTACGTGTTCGTACAGTACATTGGTGTATGATTCCGCAGTCACTCAACTATTCTCCATTTGCATGGGTGAAGTGGTTAGCTACCTCTGTTTTTAGGATCCCAAAGTTAGCTTTGGAGAGGTTTTTCATGGTGGTTACCTTTGCTGGGGGGTGGGAGGGATGTGGATTTCCAAGGTGATTAGTTTGTTGTCGGATCTAAGCAGGGAGGAGCTGACTATTGGTGTACAGCAATGGTCACCCATGTTAGTAATAACCAGGTCAAGGATGTTGCTACCTCTAGTGGGGGTAAGAACGAGCTAGTCCAGGGCATTGGAATTAATGATCTCCAGGAAACTTTGGGCAAGTGTACTGGTTACATGAGTAGTTTACCCAATTAATGGAGGGATAGTTGAAGTTGCCTAGTAAGAGAGTGTTAGGTCGGACCCTAATATTCTCCAGGGTGCTTAGGAATGTGGAGTGTGAGTCTTGGGACATGGTTGGGAACCTATAGTAGGCTACGACCTGAATCGCTGTCTTACCCAATGTTAGCTGCACCTTAACTATCTCTGATGCGTTATGTTGGTCTACCAGTCTGGAGGTGTGTGCATCCTTTATGAATATGGAAACACCACTGCCTTTGGAGCTTCGGTCTAAGTTCTGGAGCTGAAAGGTGTGGAATGAGTTACAGCCTGGTAGTGTTGGCATTAATTCCAGTGTATAGTTTACACATCATCGGAAGGCAAGTAAGATTATTGTTTTTCCTGTTAACCAGGCCGGTCTCTGCTTGGGGGTGTGCATATAAATATTTTTTATTCAGGGCTAAATCTTCATGTAAAGATGTTAATGCTTTTAGCCAGAAGTTGGGTACTGCATCTGGGCCTGGGTTTTTCCAATAAGGAGCTTTTCCTAACTTTGTTTCAATCTCTCTGGCTGTTACTTCATCCCATTTCATATCCTGTACATTTGAACTTCTTATTCTCTTTTACTTCTTCTGTCCATTTAGCATCTTTATGTTCCCCAGGATCTTCTTAGATATTTCAGCAAAATGTTTTTTTTTTTTTTTTTTTTTTGTGGTGTTTCAATTCCTTTTGCCCTGTTTCCCAATTCTCTATAAAACTTTTTTGGGTCATCAATAAATTGTTTATTTTATACTTTTCCTTTATATTTATCTGTAAATCTTCTTAAGTTTTTCTGCCTGTGTTGATAGTTTTAGATTATTATTTGTGAGAGTGCACGATAGATCCTGATCTGTTCTTATATGCACATTGCTTTTATCATGTCTATCTTTCTGAGTGTTTTTCTTGATCTGTTCCCTCTTCTAACAGTGACACTTCTTGTCTTAACTGCTTTATAGTTTTCTCTATTCAATTTCCATTATGGCATTCGATTTCTCCCCTCTTTCTATTACTACTCTGTGTTTTTGTGGTAAGACTTTTTCTGTTATTAATTTAGCTGCACAGTAATATATCCTATTTACTTCTGTTATACTGCACATTTTCCAGTTCCTTCCCTTGCTGTCCAACTCCAAATGAACATGTTACTGGTTTCCTATGGAAGGCTCCAAAGTATCTTTATATGGCAACTGATCAGATTTCCCCTGCTCCACTGGTTTCTCCTTAAATTGGTGATCCATTGCTCTGTTCTGCTGTGATGTTATCTGAATTAATGATCTCCAGGAAACTTTGGGCAAGTGTACTGATATATGAGTAGTTTACCCAATTAATGGAGGGGTAGTTGAAGTTGCCTAGTAAGAGAGTGTTAGGTCGGACCCTAATATTCTCCAGGGTGCTTAGGAATGTGGAGTGTGAGTCTTGGGATATGGTTGGGGACCTAAAGTAGGCTACGACCTGAATCATTGTCTTACCCAATGTTAGCTGCAACTTAACTATCTCTGATGCGTTATGTTGGTCTACCAGTCTGGAGGTGTGCACATCCTTTATGAATATGGAAACACCACTGCCTTTGGAGCTTCAGTCTAAGTTCAAGAGCTGAAAGGTGTGGAATGAGTTACAGCCTGGTAATGTTGGCATTAATTCCAGTGTATAGTTTACACATCATCGGAAGGCAAGTTACTGGTCTATAGCTTTTAGGATAGCTTGCAGGT
Organism: Protopterus annectens; assembly: GCF_019279795.1. NCBI lineage: Eukaryota > Metazoa > Chordata > Ceratodontiformes > Protopteridae > Protopterus > Protopterus annectens. The sequence goes on along the minus strand of NC_056727.1, from coordinate 969,295,548 downwards.
TTGCTTTTAAGTAAGATTATTGTTTTTCCTCTTAACCAGGCTGGTCTCTGCTTGGGGGTGTGCATATAAATAGTTTTTATTCAGGGCTAAATCTTCATGTAAAGATGTTAATGCTTTTAGCCAGAAGTTGGGTACTGCATCTGGGCCTGGGGTTTTCCAATAAGGAGCTTTTCCTAACTTTGTTTCAATCTCTCTGGCTGTTACTTCATCCCATTTCATATCCAGTACATTTGAACTTCTTATTCTTTCTTTTACTTCTTCTATCCATTTAGCATCTTTGTTATGTTCTACAGGATCTTCTTAGATATTTCAGCAAAATGTATTTTTTTTGTGGTGTTTCAATTCCTTTTGCCCTGTTTCCCAATTCTCTATAAAACTTTTTTGGGTCATCAATCAATTGCTTATTTTATACTTTTCCTTTATATTTATCTTTAAATCTTCTAAGTTTTTCTGCCTGTGCTGATAGTTTTAGATTATTATTTGTGAGAGTGCACGATAGATCCTGATCTGTTCTGATATGCACATTGCTTTTATCATGTCTATCTTTCTGAGTGTTTTTGTTGATCTGTTCCCTCTTCTAACAGTGACACTTCTTGTCTTAACTGCTTTATAGTTTTCTCTATTCAATACTTCCGTGATGGCATTCGATTTCTCCCCTTCCATTCTATTACTACTCTGTATTTTTGTGGTAAGTCTTTTTCTGTTATTAATTTAGCTGCACAGTAATATATCCTATTTACTTCTGTTATACTGCATGAATCTCTATGGGCGGTCCTAATTACTGTGGTCATTTGTTTTATCAAACTTCTAACTTTTGGGGTTTTATTTACTTTCTGTAGTTTATTTCTTTCATTGATCTTAATATGCCTGTCCATCTCTATTAAATCAAGCAACTCTTCTCTTGGATAATTTTCTTCCAAACTGAAGGCACATTATTTGTTCTCCATTTCCTGTAGGCATTCTATAGAAAGTTCCACGGTATCTTTCTGTGCCACATTCTCTTCAGTTTCAGCCTATGTTAAACTTTGCTCTTTCATATGGGAACTCACTGACCTATCACTCCTCAACATTGACTGCATCAAAGTTGCCCCATTTTCCAGTTCCTTCCCTTGCTGTCCAACTCCAAATGAACATGCTACTGGTTTCCTATGGAAGGCTCCAAAGTATCTTTATATGGCAACTGATCAGATTTCCCCTGCTCCACTGGTTTCTCCTTAAATTGGTGATCCATTGCTCTGTTCTGCTGTGATGTTATCTGAATTAGATTTTCTACACTAAATCCTTCACTTTGCAGGCAATCCATAACTTCAGTTTCTATTTCTTTAACTTCTCCATTACTAATCTTGTTTTCTGCTTTTTCTCTGTTTTCTTATTTTTTGTATTGTAAATTTTCCATGTCAGGCTGCCTTTGCTTGTATTTCTCTTCAAATATATTTGTGCTGCACTTTTTGTATTAGTTTTGCTTTCTCCTTTGCATAGACATTGCACCATATTAAATCTTTTTCTTTCCTATGTCCATATTTCTTCTTCAGATGTCTACAGCTCCTTCTATTTCTCCTTACTTTGAGGGCTTGTTTTTCTAACATGCTGTGATATAACCTGGGTTAGACTTTTGGGTCTATGTTAAATATTCCAACATCCAAAATGTCGAATACCACATATGGTCGACATTTGGATGTTTGAATATAAAATAAAATAAAATTAAAAAAAAAAACACACACACCTTAACAGCGCGAGCGCGGGGGGGGGCAAGCCCCCCTGCACCCCCCATGTGGGGGTTGCACCCCCATACCCCCCTACTTAAATATACCAACTCCGAGACTGCACTTCAGTGCAGAAAAGGTAAATTCTCCCATTCTGCACCATACGGCGCCATTAAAAGTCAATCTTTGAACACCTGAAATGTCGAACATTTGGTCTCGACCATGTAACGTTCGACATTTTAAATATTCGAAAAATTGACATAGATCCTAGACTTTCTACACTAAATCCTTCACTTTGCAAAGATTCCATAACTTCAACTTCTATTTTTTTTAACATTTACTTTACTAATCTACTGTTCTACATTCCCTCTTTGTGATCTTATTTTTTTATTGTGAAAATTTCCATCTCTGGATATCATTGCCTGTACTTCTCTTCCAATATCTTAGGGATTGCCTTTTTTATGTTGATTAATTTGGCTTTCTCCTTTGCATAAATATTGCACCATATCAAATCTCTCTTTCTTTCCCATGTCCACATTTCTTTTTTATACCTTTCAAAAGTCTCTAGATTTTGTCCTTTATATTTTCACAAATCTGTTTTATTAATGAGCACAGATTTTTATTTGAAGCTTCTGACAGTTTTTCTCATAGAAGTATTTTTCTTTCCTCTAATTTAATCTTTCTGTACATCTTCTGTTTGGAAATTCTAGGCTTCTTGCATAATAATAATATTACATTTTAATTATCCGCAATAGTCCATTCTATTTTTTTTTTTGGCTGTTTTTTGGCGTATCAGTTTTTGTGATTTTTGTGGACTACTACTTCCTTCTACAACACAGGGGCGATCCTCCCTCTGGGCCTGGCCTAGCCCAATTGTAGGAATGTTTTTGTGTCTTAATGAGTCTACACTGTCAGTTTTTTCTAGTCCTGGCACCAATGTGCCTACCAGGATTGGGCAATTTTTATCCTGGGTCTTGTGCACTCAGCTATCTTTATTTTTTAAGCTATTTCTCTCCATGATATATGCTATATAAAATACAGTCTATACATCAGTGTTGTCTTGGTGAGATTTTGTGAAAAAACAGGATCCACCTCATGAAGGTACTCACTAAGACTTGAGGATGAATTCAGTTCCAGCAATACTGCTCTTCTTTGCTTGCTGACTTACCATCACTCCATTTGGACCTGTATGCTAAGGAAAATGTCTCTTCAGACAGCAGAATAAAAAACTAAATTTTAAAGCATTGATTGCAATCTTGGCTCTAGATGATTATCACTGTTGAAGTGACACCCCAACCTGTGTGCAAAACTGGGAAAAGGGGGTTGTAGATGGATGGAATGCATTCTTGCTCAACTGTTAAAAACTGCTTAGAAACAAAACTACTTCACAGTGTTTTGAAAGTACCATAGGTATGAAATTATAATCTTTTATATATACAAAATTCATTTAGTTTGCTGCAAAATAATTTTTTACATTTAAGATAACTGTACCCATAGGCTTATACAAAATAATAGCCCAGATGTTATTTCTTACATTATATCTGTTGCTAAGCCTTTGAAATGAATAGAAGCACAATTTACATTCATGTTTATTATTTTTCATTATATGTACTGTGTATTATATTACAGTGACGTATCATCAAACCAAATACAGCAACTTACTATTTCAAGACAGGATGAGTAGGTTTAACTTTCATTTACTAACCTCTCTAATATATGCATCACATTATACTCATCCATGACAGGGTGATGAGGACTAGCATTCTTTTGATAACCTCTCTAGTATATTTATCATATTATATAGCCTTTTATTTCATTACCATAATGTGCTTCTACAAGACTTCTTTGCTGTTATATAGTTATCTAGCATGTAACCCTTTATTTAATCTAATATGCATTTGGTCCCAAATTTTCTCTGTTTGCTATTATAGTTTGGTCATTCTTCTGTTGCTTACATGTGATTCATTAGTACCTTCCCTCTCACTGGTGTGTTGTATGTGTCAACATACACTAGGTGACTTCCCCACTATTCAGTATCCATGCTGACAATCTTTACCCAGCATACTTAATTCATGGCTCTTTTGTCGGGCTCCCTTGTCTGCCCTGTCTGTACTGTTTCCATACTCATAAAGCATTCCTCATCACTTTGCTTTGTTTTCTCACTCATGCATCCTCTTACCACTGAAGAATACACTGGTAGCCATGCATTTCACTTTAAATGGTACAGGATGTACACTGGGCAGTGGTGTCATATGCAAAGCACACAATTAGAGCCTATAACACTGAATATTATAGAATTTCATTACATAAAAGTATCTTAGCATACCAGGTCTGTTTGACATTGTGGACTTACTATGGTGCAAACATGACATATACTCCTCCTACTCAATTGTGCACATTTGGGCACTGTGCCACTGCAGACTGTTTGGGGCAGTGGTTCTGCTGAAACCCCCTACAATGGTACCATAGCTCTCTTGTAATGAGGCCCATAACATACTATTTATTTGTTACAATCATTCTGGTAACTCTCTACCTCAGAGAGGTAATGTAGCACTGGTTTGGAATCTGGAATCTACCTAAATGATACAACCTAATGTGTGATTCTCTCATCAGAAACAGTATGCCTGTATAAGGTACTTGTCATAAGAGTAAATCTTTGCTGAGATGTCACTGTAACAGCCAAGTTTATGTCCCTCTTCCCTGTTAGGTATTTCAAATTCTTTAGAATGCTGTAAAATGCTTAGCCATTCTGATGCTAACATACATTTTCCTTTAGTTATGAAACATGATCAGATTGCTTTCTTGATAACATTTTCATATCTGCTATCCACTTTACTAGTACTGCTTTCTTTTAGTTGGCACAACTTTACTTCATTTTTCTACTATAAAACATATTGTTTCTCATATATTTAATTATGATGTTACATTTTCTTAGGGATTTGCATTATGTAGCTCCTTTGTAGATATGCTGAACAGTCCTTTGTGCAAAGACACAATTTTTTCCTTTATATTATTTGCTGTATGTCATAAATACTGGGTAGCACTGGAAGTTGCCTACCACATGCCTACTTCCTTATGGGGTTGACGGCTCAAATAACTATGAGAGTACCTTGATTGACATGAAGCCTATAAATGCCCTGGTTCCTAACAGGGAAGACTACTACTTGGAAAAATTTAACCAAAAATAGTGTCAAAGTGGATACCCCCTGATGTTATAATTTACTCTTACAGTAATCTCTATTTGTCTACCTGCAAGTACCTTGTACAAATCAAATTTGCACACTTTGTGCTCAGAGCTACACTCTTCAATCTCTTTTACCATCTCAGTTATCCTCCTTCTGCATCTTCACCTAACATACCAAAATCTTTTGTCATGTATGGCCTCTATCTCTAGCACTGCATAGAGTTAATCAAATGTGGAATCATGTGGCTTTAAAGAGTGAATATTACATTTTCATTTCTCATTCATTGTCTAGTTCTGTTTGCCTTAGTTACAACATTTTGTACAATAAACAACATCAAGGTCTGTCATTTCTATCATTACCTACTCCCAGTCGATGTCTCTTGTTTGTATTATATGTTCCAAAAGTGCAAAACTTTGGAATGGACTTTTATGTATTGGAAAAAAAGCTGACTATTAGGCCAGTCTTCTACAACGACACAGTGATATAGCACCTCAAAGACATTTACTGGACACAACTGCCTTCATCTTCCAGAATCCCTGAGGCTGTATTATGGTAAGCAGTAAAACAGAACCTTTCCACTAAGGAAGGGACTGTTTCATTTTTGATTTTTTATGATCTTATGAGTATCCTTTTTTTAATTATTATTTTAATTTCTGGCTGTTGCAACCATGACTGATAGGCCCATTAGTACCCTAAATCAGGCAAGAGCTGATCAGCCTACTTGTTCCCCATATGGTAGAAGCCAGTCACAGAAGACTGTCATCCAGGTAGCTATCATTGTAGTTTATATGACCTACCCTCCCACAGTTCCAATGCATCAACTGATGGTTTCAACCTGCAATACTAAACTCTGTACAAGAGTGCCACACTACATGCCAAACTCCAGCTATAGCATGAGCTGATTGGGTCCCAATACATGACAATATTTCTGCTGACAAATTATCTACACTGGTAGTATATCCAGTATCTTTTGGGTGTCATTCCAGCAGTGGTTCAGTTGACATCAGCAACTTGCTTTTAGCCTCTCCCTAATCTAAGCCGATAACCACATTTGGGACATCAGGTTATCCTTGAGAGGCAGTCCTATTTATTGAATATCCTGGTCAGGAAAGACCTTTTCTCCACAAAGGCACACTTATGACCCTTAATTACAGCTCTTCAATGAGCAAGACCAAATGAGGACCATCAGTTCTTCACAGGAATGTTCCTAGCAAGGTTCCGCTTGCAAAAGTTCATTAAGCATCAAAGATATATTCTATCATCTGTTAACCTGTGTATTTGAATCAGTTTTTTCTGTGTCATTTTATTTAGAGATTTGGACCGACAGTAAGTTTCTCATCTGCAAGTCTCTGAGGCTAATGATGTCTGGCACAAACTATAAATATAAAACACCTAAAGAAGTTATCTTTTTATCAGCAAAATAAGGGGTTTTCAAACCTCTCTTTCTGGACAGAAAGTTAGAAACTGTGGCCACTGTGACTTCTGCTGAGTAGAAAAATTGCAAAGAAATCTGTTTGTGGGTTCTTTATGGTGAGGGAGAGAAAAAATAGGATCAGGATGAAACAACAGGTCTGCCTTACTGGGTAAGCTCTGAATGTAGTGGTTTCCATACAATATATATTGTATCTCTGAGGACATAGTCAAAATGGAGTACTGCAGGCTACCAGACTGGCATAATTCAAGTAAGACATCAAAAGGCACCCTCACAGATAAACAATCTTCAAGTCAAGCCACAGTGCACTGCTACATCAGAACAGCCTCCACAACTGAAATATCTTTGAGGTGCAGGAGCGAAAACAGTCACGTCTGTTCTGCCAGTCTCTTACAGCATAATTTCCAGGTCTTCCAATTCCAAAGTTAAGAAAGATTCAGACAGAAACCTGATAAGAAAGCTACTCTTCTAAGAAGGATTGCTATAAGAATAGTATTTTCTACTAAAGGATGTTGTTGGGAAAAACTTAAAGACTACAATTTTATCTAATTAATGAGAGATTATCCATGTCTACAGGCTGGTACTTGCTTGAAAGCTGATGTTGAGATACCTTATATTGGACCTTAAGCAGGTGTAGACTGAATAGCTATGCTAGCCTAAATTACCTACTGGAGATACACTTAGTTGTTTTGTACTTAAAACAAAAAACATCTGCAGAGTCTGTTAATGGAAGAAAGAACACAGTCCAAGGGCTGGCCTACTGGTAAACCTTTTGCAGGGAGAACTTTGGATACTACAAGGTGAATGTTAGCTCACTGCTTGAGTGGGGGGGGGGGCACATGTATGAGGGAAAAAAAAACACCATAAATCTGGAGTGAGCCTTATCTGTATGTAGTGGCTCTATACACAAGTTCTTGATCACTATAATTGTTCACAGTTTGTTCAGCTTCAACAACTCACTCTGGACGACTCCAACTCCATTGAAACATAGTTGGCAAACCGGATCTCATCCTGAAACCAAAAAAAAAAAAAAAAAAAGACAGAACTACTAGTTTTCATCCCTAAGTCCAAAACTAACTGCAAAACGAAAAATCACCTCCTCCAATAACACAATAACTGAAGTAGTCTCCATCACCAAACTCCTATGTGTTACTATTGGCAGTAACTTGAAATTTGACATACATATTTAATCAGCAAAAAAAAAAAAAAAACTAAAAAGCTGGGTGCCTTTTACAGAGTAAAATGCTATCTCAGTGAAAGTAGGAGGACAACACTCACCTTCTCCTATATTCTTCCCATATTCATACATGCCTCACCAATTTCCAGGCTATACAGAATACCAGAGTTGAGCAGTGTTACAATAAAACAGCCAAATTCACACCCAATAAAGCTTACTCTTCTCATCACTGCATTTCCCTTATGCACGTTATCTGGCTAGGGCTACCCACTACTTCACTCACTCTCAACTACAAGTATAATACAGTGTGGTGCATCACCTTGAAATGTGCCCCAACCTAGGCTCTTTGCTATAAAGGTACACCCCAACCAATAACTACAATCTAGTGATAAACATATCATTACAATTCAAAAGTTGTACATAGCTAGAGATGTTCTGCATTTTAGCAATGTTTCCAAGGCCTGGAACTTCATCCCACACACAACTAGATTCACTGAAAACCCACTCCTCTTCAAAACTAAACTAAAAAGTACAGTTGTGTGCACTTACCATAAATGTAGATTTTCAAGTGTATACAATGTTGCAGTCCTTTCTTATGGGATTTCTAGTTTTGGAAGCCCTTGGTCAGCCAGACTATCAGAGTAAAAATCTCCCTCCTTCCTGACTTAGCAGACACCCTACCGTGATGTCAGGACGGCTGGGTAAAAAGGGAGCCAGCTGAAGCTATGACATAAGTTCTTTGTGCTTCACTGTTTCAGTCCTAACTTATGGGATGATTCCCAAAGCTGAGATGAGGGTGGAAGATGCCTTAATGGGAAAAGAGGATGCCCTGCAAGATGGCAAGGGCAAATCCTGCTCTGGACTTGGAGAAGGTTGACAGGTGGTAGTGCTTGGTAAAGGTATGCACCAATGACCAGGTAGCTGCTTGCAGAATGTCTTTGGTAGGCAATCCCCTTAGGAAAGCAGTGGGGGTGGAAGTGGTACTAGTTCAATTGGTCCTACAGATTCAGGGTTTTTTTTCGCCATGGTAGCTGTAAGTGGTACTAGTTCAATTGGTCCTAACAGATTCAGTTTTTTTTTCGCCATGGTAGCTGTAACAAAAGGAAATACATTGTGAGATACACTTGTAGATAATTTGCTTGGAGACTGATTTTCCCTTAGAGTCCATGGCAAAAGAAACAAACAGTTGTTCTGATTTTTTGAAAGTTTTAGTCCAGTCAAGGTAGTAGCGAAGTTGCCTGTTTACATCAAAGGAGTGAAGGATTCTTTCCCCTTGGTTCTGTGACTTAGGGAAGAAGGTAGGCAAGTATATGGCTTGGTTCAGGGAAGTGTCCATGACTACCTTGGGCATAAGGAAAGGGTTAATTCTGAGTGAAACTCTGGGTGGAAGATAAGAAAGGGTTCCACTGCCACAAGGGCTTGCAACTCACAGACCCTCATAGCTGAGGTGATAGCCAGTAAAAGCGCAGTCTTCCATGTAAAGAATTTTAAATCAGCTGATTCAAATGGGGGTAACATCAACTTTTCTAGAACAAAGTTGAGGTCCCAAGGAGGAATGTGTTGCCTCCTGGGATGTCTGACATGCAGCCCTCCCCTAAGGAACTGTTTCATTATGGGGTGGGAAAAGACAGGAGGAAGAGTATGGATGTGGGCTGAAATGGCAGAAGTGTGAATCTTAATGGATGAGAAGGATAGGCCTTTGTCCACCAATATGGCCAGGTACTCCAAATGGTAGAAATGTTGGTAGAGACTGGGTTGAGGCCTTGTTGCTGACATCAAGTAGAGAATCCTTTCCACTTGGCATTGTATGTTTTCCTAGTACTGGGTCTTCAAGATTCTTTTATGATATTAAACACCTGACTACTTAGTGATTTTTCAAGGTAGAATTTTGATGAATTATCCATACAGAGAGTTTGAGAGTCTGTGGGCTGGGGTGCACAAACATTCCCTTTACTTGAGTCAGTAGATCCACTCTCTGGGGTAACTACCATGGTTTTTCTTTGGTCAAACTCAGTATCAGGGGGTACCAGGGCTGCCTGGGCCAGTCCAGAGCTATAAGGATGACCCTCAGTCTCTCTTCCCTGATTTTAGTAGGACCCTTGAGAGGAAAAGCAGAGGAGGAAATGCATAAAGAAATAGATGGCTCCATTGGAAGAAGGCATATGTTCTCCGGTTATGTAAAGTTTGCTCCTGGAACAGAATCTTTTTAACTGAGCATTTTTGTCAGTGGCAAGAAGATCTATTGGAGGGTATCCCCATTTTTGGACTATGCTGAGAAATGTTTCCTGATGCAGCTGCCACTTGTGGGGCTCCATTATGTGTCTGCTGAGTTGGTCTGCTAGAGTGTTCTGAGCCCCAGAAAGGTACTCAGCCATCAGATGCAACCCCATAACACTGGCTGGCTCCCAGATGTGCACTACCAGCTGACAACGACGGTATGAGTGGTTGCCCCTTGTTTATGGATCACATGACTGTTGTATTCTCAGTTTTGATAAGTAGGACCCATGGTTTTAAGTGATCTTTGAAGGCCACCATGCCCTTCTGTACTGCCATCTTTTCCTTTCACTTTATGTGCTTGTGCCTGAACTGCTATTCCAATTTGCCCTGGGATATGAGGTGTTGGAAATGGGCTCCCCAAGTTGTGTCTGGTGCATCCATGGTTAAGGTTTGGCCCTGAGGGATGAACCTGTCGGTGAGACCCAGTTTTTTCTGTGCACATGCTTGTGCCCACCAAGCCAATTCCTCCCAGAAGCAGTGAATTAGGTGGATTTCTGTCCCCAGGGACAGATTCTTGAGGTACCACTAAAGTTTCCTCATGTGCATTCTAGCCAGAGGGATCACTAGGATACTGGATGACATGTAGCCCGGTGCTCAGAGAAATTCCCCTGGCTGAGAATCATTGCCTCTGCATAATGTCCTGGAAGTATTGGGTTAAAAGTAAGCCTTGTCGTGGGAAGAAAGGCCTTCTGGAGAAAGGAGCCCAGCACAGCCCCCAGGAAACTATCCTGGTGGAAGGGTTTGTGCTGGATTTGCTGAGGTTTATGGTGAACCCTTGAAAGGAGTGTAGTGTCTGGGTGAAGGCCAGATCCTTGAGGATCTTGGACTGACTTGTGGCCTGAATGAGGCTGTCATGCAGATAAGGGTAAATTTGGATGCCTCTTGTTCTACAGAAGGCGATCACATGGGCCAGACATTTGGTGAAGACCCTGGGAGCAGTAGACAAGCCAAAGGGAAGTGCAGAAAATTGAAAGTGACTGGTACCTGCTTAAACTGAAGAAAACGTCTGCAGGATACTTCTATAGGGATGTGCAAGTAGGCATCCAAGGTAACCATTACAGCCTGATGAGTGATCATGGGAAGAATGTTTTGAACTGTAAACATTTTTGGACTGGGAGAGACTGACTGAGAATGGACAATAGGGCACCAAGACCCTTCTTTCCTGGGGACCAGGAATAGCCTGGAGTAAAAACCTTTTCTTATCTGATGGTTTGGTACTGATTCCAAAGAGCCCTAAAAGCATAGGTTGTGAATGTGAGAAATGGCCTCTGCCCTTCAATTTTGTGGCACAGCGGGCTAGCCTGAGAATCTTAATGGTTCCTTGAAAATGAGCTTGTAGTCGTTTCAGATTACTTCTAGAACCCACCTGGAGGTGATGAAGCCTCAGTTTTCCTTGAATAGGGAAAGTCTTCCTCCTAATCCTCCTTTTATCTTGTCTGGGGTTGGGGTAGGGAATGTAGTGAGCCATTGCTGATCTCTGCTAGGGCCCTGTGGCTTAGAACTTCCTGGTCTGGGTGTTCCTGAGGACCACTGCCTTGCCCTCTGTGATTGCTGTTGCTGTCTGTGAGGCCTTTCCATTCAGGTTTTCCTCTGACTGGGTTTTAATTGGGAGGGAAAGGACCAATGCTTAGTGGGAAAATTTCTACTGAACCTAGGATGCTGGACTTGGAAGAAGTCTTTGACCGTTTGCATGGATTTTGCCTTCATCGCCATCTTTTTTAACACAGCCTCAGCCTTTGGTCCAAAAAGAGTCTTTATCTGGTGGTGTATCTAGCAGCTTGGACTTGACATGGTCTGGTAATATCTGCTCCCTAAGCCAAGCTGATGACTGAGCCAGAAACAGCTGCTTGGGAAGATGCCTCATGGGTATCATATCTGCAGTGCAAGGAGTGCACTGCAGATATGCAGTGCAAGGAGTGCCTAGCTACCTGGGAACGGGAATGGCAGAGATCCAGCAATTCCTTGGAGGTGTTCTTGTCCTCCACTGAGTAAATTTTATTTTGCTTCATTTTTTCCAAAATACTCTGTTCATATTTCATCACATGAAACTGGCAATTCAGGGCCCTCATTGGCAGGGTAGATGAAATGTAAACCTTCTTCCCAAAGCTGTCAAGGGTCCTGCTTTCTTTGTCTGCAGGTAGTTTTTTTTTTTTTTAATGAAGCAATGGCCCTAACTCCTTTGCGGTCTGTAGTAACAACCTCTGGGTCAGCAGAGAGGTTCTTAAAAAGGAATTTATGTGAGTCCAGTACCCTGTAAAACCTGTCTGGTTAATGAGGGGCTGAGGAGAAGAGAGTCTGGATTGAGAAATGATTCTCTTCTACCACTGTCAAGACATCTTCTACCACTCCCAAAACTGGAGGGATAGCCAAAGGTTTATGTTAATGGAGATCAAGGAACTCCCTGACTCCCTTTTTTGCTTGGGGGTACTCCTGTGCCTGCCACTGGAAAAACTCTTTCATGGCATGCAGTGTCTCCGCAATGGTAATGTCCTCACGGGGTGAAGCAGAAGGCAACATCTCTTCTGAATCAGAATCCTGAAAGGAGGTAAGGAAGGGTTCTTCTTCAAGGACAGAATCCTCCTGATCAGAGTCTTCATCTGAATCAGGGAGTTATGAAAAGGCCTCAGGTGGAGGTTTTCTCTTTATTTTTCCTGGGGAAGATTTGAGGGGGGGCTGCCTGCTTCTGACCAAAGAAATAATGTCCTCGGTCAACCTGATCAAATTCTTCTGGTGACCTGTGGGACGGGAGCCAGTAGGCCTAGGCACAGAAACTGAGGTTGAAATAGTTTTAGGGGTAGATTTTGCCTTGGGCCTATGCCAGTCTACTACTCTGATGCCAGTCTCCTTGGAAGAAATGCCCGATGTTGGCAGACGCCACAAAGGGACATCGTCAGTTGAGCATCATTTACCAGAAGCCGAGGTCTGCTTAGCGACTCAAGACTCAACCAACAAACCAAACGCCAATGCCTGAGTTGAGGTTGAGGGACCCAACAGCATATCGGACTCCGAAAGGGTCTCAACAGAGGCCTGCACCTCCACATCACTTGCAGAAGGGGCTGCCAAGGCACCTCTCCTTCCTCTGCGATAATGAGCCTTGGGTGACTGGAAGGAGAAAGGTTGCTGTCTTAGGCCTAAGTTTGGGTCTTTTTTCCTTTTTTCCCTTAGAGAGCTCAACCTTGTGATGACAGAGAGACAACATTGTGTGATGGGAAGCAAACTGTTGACAAAGGTGCTTAGACAAGATTTTGGCCCTATGCCTTATAGTCCTAGTATTAAATAGGGTGCAGAGACTGCAATTTGGGACGTCGTGGTTAAAACACAAGTAATGAAAGTCTATGTGTGGGATTTGTTTACCACAGCGGAGACAGCTGTTAACTTTATCTGACATTAGTCACAAGAAAAAGAGTTCTCCAACAGGGTACTTAGCTTTAGAAGAATTTCTCACTCCGGTGTGCCCCAACTGACACACTCAAAACTGCTTCTGGCTCTGATGGCAAGAAAGACTGATATGGTGTCTTTTGGCTCCCTTTATACCCAATCAGTCTGACATGAAGGTAGAATGTCTGCTAACTCAGGGAGGAGGGAGTTTTTTACTCTGGTAGTTGGGCCGACCAAGGGCTTCCAAAGCAGGAAATCCCAAAAGTAAGGACTGCAAAAGTGAAGCACAAAGAACATCAACTGCTCCTTAACTCTTGGTTACGCTGCTTTTAAACTCCAGGACATTACCAACTAGCACTACTACAATAACAACTGCTGTACCTAAAATTCTGTTAAACCACCTCATAATGTCCTGTGTGTTACTATTATGCACATATAATGTCTTAGTATTTGCAGTGTGAAAATGTGCTAGTAGAATGTATTATAGGTTCATAGGTTCATACTAGGCTATCTGCCCTAGGGCATTTAAAAGCCTAGCCAGAGTGTGTGTGGCTTTCACCACCCCTTAGGATGAGAATACTATACCTATTAGTTTGCTGTGCCTCTGTCCAGCAGTGATACAGAGATGATTCCCGGGGTAAACCTACGATCTCCCATCCACTCGTCAAGATTTCTCTTGAACAGAGTCAGTGAGGGGCTCTGCCTCACATGGACTGGGATTCTGTTCCATAGTGTAGGGAGTCTCTGGGTGATGAATCTGTCCCTCCAGCACATCCTATTTATATCCGTGTTGAGGTTTAAGTCTCTTGCTCTCATGGCTCTGGTGGATTTGGATTTTTTGAGGTGGAGCATGTCCATTAATTCCAGGTTGGACATGGCCTTGTACGTCAGGCACAGATCACCTCTGAGCAGACGGTATGCGACTGAATAGAGCTGGAGTTTCTTCAGTCGGGCATCGTATGACATATGTTTGAGCCCCTTTATCCTTTTGGTGAGGAACTTTTGGGGTCTTTCCAACTGCTGCAGGTGTTGGGTAAGGTACATTCCGAATGGGGCGTTGTACTCAATCATTGGTCTGATAAGTGAAGAGTACAGGGGTACAATGACCTCTCCTGATCTGGATGTGAATCCCTTCATGATCAGGTGGGCAATGTAGAAGGTCTTCCTAACCACTTTGGCAATGTGAGTGTCAAAAGAGAGGTTACTGTCAACTTGGGTCCCCAGGTCCCTGATAACTTCTTCCGTGTTTAATGGATTACCACCTATGTGGTAATTAGGGGTTACCTTGTTTTCCCAAAGGGTATGACTATACATTTTTGGCATTTAGCTTAAGGCCATGGCTCTGGCACCAGTTATCCATTTCTATGAGACCTTTCTGGAGGATGTCTGTGTCTGATGGAGTGTCAATTATGGTGCCCAGTTTGCAGTCATCTGCAAATTTTGTCAGCCACAATCCCCCTATGTTTGCCTGCACTTCAGAAAAATAAATGCCGAACAAGAGGGGGCCCAGGACTGAGCCCTGTGGGACACCGCTCGTGACCGGCTTAGAGTCTGACATGGCACCAGCAACTCTAACCCTGTGTGTTCTGTCCTTGAGCCAGTTTGTAACCCATCTTGTGACATATGGGTTTACATCTAAGCTGGTGAGCTTTTCTATGATTCCCGAGTGGGGTATTGTGTCGAACGCTTTTGCTAGGTCAAGGTAGGCTGTGTGAACTGCCTTACCCTCATCAATGGCCTTAGTGACTGTTTCGAAAAAGTCGACCAAGTTCAAGAGGCAGGATCTGCCCTTGACAAAGCCAAATTGGGTAGGATCCAGTGTCTGCAGGTCCCCAATGTCTTTATTTATGAGTTCCATTATGATCCTCTCCATAGCTTTGCAGACAAGGCTCGTCAAGCTTATGGGGCGGTAATTTCCAGGGTCCGTAGAAGCACCGCCTTTGTGGAGTGGGACCACAGTTGCCGTACGCCATTCTTTGGGTACGTATCCTGTAGTAAGGCTAAGATTGAACAGCAGCCTTATGTGTGGGTTTAGTTCCTCATTGAGTTCGTGTAGCACACAGCCGGGGACACCGTCCGGTCCCATTGATGCTGTGTTTTTGCTTTAGAGAGAGCAGCCCCCACCGGGGCATCTGAGATGTTGGGGAGGCTAGACTCTGGTGGGATAGATATTCCTCGTTTGGGGGGGGGGGGAGAAATTTGCACTGAACCTGTCTGCCAGTATGTTGGCAATGTCTGTGGGTTCAGTGATTTTTTTATCATTTTGGACTAATTCTGAGTATATCTGGGAGTTTCCACCCAGGTTTCTAACATAGCTAAAGAAGGCTTTATGATTGTCTTTTGTGTCATTAGCGATTTTTCTCTCAAAGTTGGCCTTGGATGATTTTATGAGTGATCGTAGTTTTTGCTAGTATTGATCAGAGATGCCTTCCCATTTAGGGATTTTGCTCTGTCATGTAGTAGCTTTCTCCTCATGTTGTAGAGTTTGTTTATGGCTGGAGTCCACCAGACCGGGCGCCTGCCTTTGGTGGAAAGGGTCTTGATTTTATTAGGGATTGCTTGATCCATACATTCCTGGAGGTGCTCGTAGAAGGCATTTGTA
This sequence comes from Protopterus annectens, assembly GCF_019279795.1. Lineage (NCBI taxonomy): Eukaryota > Metazoa > Chordata > Ceratodontiformes > Protopteridae > Protopterus > Protopterus annectens. The sequence continues at coordinate 969,279,794 of NC_056727.1, read as the reverse complement.
AGGGTTTCAGCAGCGTGGGTTGTGGTTTCCACTGGCTCAGGGGCCTTGAAGGATACCACTCCAGTCTTAAGAAGTGTGAAGTTTGCTTTTGAGAAGTTCTTCACTGTGGTCTTTTGCTGGGGTGGGGGGATGTGGATCTCCAGTGAGATTAATTTATGGTCTGATTTCACCAATGAGGGATATACTTCCGTGTGGAGCATTTTGTCCCCATGTTTGTGATGATCAGGTCTAGTATATTTTCTCCTCTTGTGGGAATGGTGACTAGTTGTTCCATAGCATTTGAGTTTATGAACTCAAGGAACCTTTGGGCTAGGGTGTTGGGGCTTGAGTAATGTTCCCAGTCTATGTTTGGGTAGTTGAAGTCACCCAATATGATGGTGTTTGGAGAGACATTCATACTCTCCAGTGTCTTCAGGAAGGCTGTGTGGGTTTCCTGAGTTTGAGAAGGTGGTCTGTAGCATGTTACAAACTGTAGGGCAGTTTTACCTATGGTTAATTGCACCTGGATGGTCTCTGATGCTTCGTGCGTTGCCACTAACCTGGAGGTGTGGGTATCCTTTATGAATATGGATACTCCCCCTCCTTTTGTGGTTCGGTCCGGATTTTACTTTATGTCTACAGAGCTTTTCTTTCTGGGCTTCCACTGAAAAGGGGCCTGGTGCCTAGCTGGCCTTTCCCAGTAAACAAAATAAAATATAAAAGTAAATAATGTGTGATATTCTGCTTGAATTGTCCATATAAAGCACTGCTGATGCACTGACAGTGATGGTAGGTTGGGACATCTTTCAAAGGTCCAAAGCAGCCTGGGCAACTTAATAATGATTCTTATTAGGCACTCAACAACCACACTGAAACTTAGTTGATCTGGCTGCTTTCTTTTATTTTCACTGGCATCAGACATTATCATTTTCTTACAGTGACAGCAGGAGATTCAGATAGTGATGTGACAGAAAAAAAACAAAACTGAAAACCATTTGAAATGACAAATTGTTTGAACCAGGTACTGGGATGGATGTGTGGGCCTCTGGAGTGCATGACCCAGGGAACATGAGTACTGAGTTTTTCAAGGGTAATGTACAGAGACACTGGAAAGATAAATCACTAAATAATCCGCTACACAATACTTTTAAAGTTGAGTTCTTTAGGTTCATAGGTCGCTACTAGTTGATAGATTAGTTATGTCATTTGTGCCTTCACACTGCAATCTCAGTGATGCACCTATCATGTTACTCCTCCTATCCATAAGGGATGGGAGGACTAGGCATGGAGTAAATCAGTAATTTTCCATTCACTTGGCTATGCCCAACATGAAAAAAAATCCCAGAAGTTCATCATTAAAAAAACTTGCATATGAACACCCTATAGTTTAACAGGTTCGTAAGTGGTTACTAGGCTATCAACTCAAGCACTATTTTAAGCCTAGACAATCTTATCCCCAGTTTACCAAAATATTGCTGACGTGTCAATACACCAAAGACTTTTATGGTTATGATACAGGGTAGTACACATCAAGTGTTTATAGATTGCCTTTGCTCATTAGGGACATAGACACCAAACAGGGGTAAATTTGTGATTTCCCATCCACTGGTCTAAGTTACATGTGAATAGGGTTAAGGATGAACTTTGTTTCATATGGATAGGAAGCCATATTTCAGAGAACAGGTAATCTTTGCATCACATACCTGTCCCTCTAACATGCCCTGCTTACGTCACAGATGAAGTTTAGGTCTTCAGATCAGGTATTTCTGAAGCTCAGCACTCTGCAGGAGACTGTGTACAGGGGCTATGGCTTTGAGACAGTCAGCATAGGACTTGTTGTTTACACCCTGTATTCTTTTTGTGAGGAACTTCTGCAGTTTCTAATGCTGTTGCAAGTACCTGGTCGGGTGCATGCAAGAGTATGTTGTAGTAATGGAATGTCCTGATCAGATGACCCTCTTGGACCTGGTTGCCATACCCTAACTTATAAGTTGTGCACTGAAGAATGATTTTCTCACCTCAGTAAACATGTGATGTCCAAAAGTCATGTTACTGTCAACTTACATTCCCAAAACTCTGACCACTGAGTTTACTTTTAGGAGTGTTATTGTTGATGTTATAATTTTCCTGGGGTGGCTATCTTTCCAAAGGGTGCTATCATACATTCTTTCACACTGATTTATAGTCTATAGTACTAGCAGCAGTTGTTTGTATGTGCCAGGTATCTGTCCATGACCATGCCTAGCTTGCAGTCATCTGCATACCAAGTCAGTCAGAAGCTCCTGACATTTGCCTTGGCTTCAGAGAAATAGATGCAAAAAGGAGAGGCCTCAGCAGAGATCCTATGGGATTCCATTAGTGACTGGTGTATTTGTGGAGGTGGATTCCCATATTCTGTCTTTTTCTATGCTGTCATTGAGACAGTTGGCTATCCATCAGGTGACACATGTGTGTATGCTTAATTTTGTACGTTTATCTACAATGTCCAACACAGGTGGTGTGTTGAACAACGTGGCCAGATCAGGGTAGACAGTGTGCACCCTTTTGTACTATTCTACAACTTTGGTGCCCTTCTCAAAGAAGTCCATGTTAAAACAGACATGATCTGCCTTTGGCAAAACTGCACTGGATAGTGTTCAGTGTCTGCAGGTTTCCTAAGTCATTGTTTAAAAGATCCATGATAATTTTTTCCATGGCCTTGCATATGACACTAGTCAGACGTATGGGTCTGCAATTCCCCTGGTCTGTGTAAGGCTACTACCTTGTCTAGATGAATAACAGTTGCAGTCTTCCCTTTCTTTGGCATGAAGCCTGTCTAGAATCTTTGGTTATAAATCCTCTTATGTTGGCACAACTTATAAGTAACAGCATGACATCGAGGTCTAAAGAGGTCATTATCCCACTGTACTCCACCTTTATCAGACCAATCATAGAGTAAAGGGTTCCCTTCGGTAAGTACTTAACCAGGCACATGCAGCAAAGTACAGTTGTGTAAAATATGACCATAACATTAGATGTCCTTCCCTTTACTGTTGCAGAACTCCTTACTAAAGGGATCCCTGCCAAGGGCAGCCCTACCTCCAACCAGTACACCAAAGCCTTAGGTTTTTTAGAAGGATGTCGTACATCACATGTATGCTTCTCACACAAGGCATAGGGCAAAAAGGTGACGTACAGACATACCTATCTCAGAACTGAAAAGACCCAGGAGGAAAAACAGTCCATGAGAAAAAAAGGAGGAACATGTGCATTCCAGAAGGAAAAAAGGAAAAGGAGCTGAGAGAAAAAGGGGGAAAGAGGGAGGGAGTGAATACTGCAATAGTGAAGGGAAAGTACTGTTATGGTAAGTTTTTACACAACTGTACTATGTCCTTCCATATCAATGTTGTAGTATTCCTTACTACTGGGAGAGTACAAAAACTCAACAGGAAACTAGGGAGGAGGAAAGCCCAGCAGAGCCCTCAAGAAAACCATGCAGGATAGCCCTGGCAAATGCAGTTCTAACTCTGGAAATTACATCCAACTTGTAAAGTATGGACAGAAATCCAAGTAGCAGCCTCCAGCATGGAACTGGTATCCAATCCCTAGAAAAAAAGTACTAGAGGACGCCATAGCCTTGGCAGAATGAACCTTTACAGAAGTAGAAAGTATTTTCCTTTGAAAGGAGTAACAAAAGGAAATGGCCATAGAAATCCCAGAAGAAATGGTTTGCTTAGAAACAGCCAAACCTAGAGATCTAGGTTGAAAGGAAACAAAAAGTTGCTCAGACTTGCAAATGGCCTTAGTCTTATCCAAATAATATCTAAGCTGCCTATTAAGTCCAAGGTGTGAAGAACCTTCTCATTAGCAGACTCCAGAAAAACGGAAAAAAAAGCGGCAAATTAATAGACTGATTAAGAGACAATTCATTAACCACCTTGGGCATAAAAGAAAGATTAGTACAAAGATATACCCTATCTATATGAAAAAACTAAAAAAGAAGGGGCAGTCATAATGGCCTGACCCTCAGACACCCTTTCTAGTTGAAGTAGCTGTCAAAAGAAGAACAGTCTTCCAAGAACAATGCTGTAAAGAGGCTGAGGTTGCAGGCTCAAAGGAGTCTAAGTCAATTTTTCAAGAACAAAATTAAGGTCCCAGGAAGGAGGAATAGGCTTTCTGGGAGGCCTGATATGAAGGCCACCTGTAACAAATTGATCTCAAACCTAGAAGCCAAAGGAGAAGTCAAAGGTGGACAAGCAAAAATAGCTGAAAGGTGAGCTTTAACTGAATGGTAAGCCAAGCCAGCATGGAGCAATTCACACAAATACGAGAGAACCAAAGGGACTTCCACAGAAAATGGATCCTGGTTACATGCAAGGCACCAGACAGAACATCTCTTGCATTTGGACAAACAAGATTTCATGGTAGTGGGCTTCCTGGCCTTCTGCAGAACTTGAAGCCTGTCCTCAGGAAAAAAGGTGATGAAAAGGGATCAAAACCCTATCAGCCATAGTGTCAGATAAACAGTGGACAAGTGAGGATGAATGAGAGACCCCTTGTCATGTGTAAGTAGGTCTACCCTGTAAGGTAACTTGTGGTGAATGCCCTTGGTTAGGGGCAGAAGAAGAGGAAACCAATGCTGTCTGGGCCAAAAGGGTCACCAAAAAGATTTTGGGAGAGTTCTGTTCTATCTTGAATAAGACCCCCAGTATAAGAAGAAGATGAGGGAAGGCATAGAGAAACATCCCCTTCCACGAAAAAGACAGGGTGCCCATCTTCCATGCCAGGGAATGTGGGATTCTGGTACAAAAAAAAAGTTGTTTGTTCAGAGGGGAGGCAAAAGGATCTACCTGAGGAGTGCCCCATTGGTGTACAATGTCCAGAAACACATCTCTGTGAAGCATCCCACTTATGAGTCTGTGTTATGTATCCGCTCAGAAAGTCAGCCAAATAGTTCTGTTCTGAAGGAATATAAACAGCTTAAAGAGTTAGCTGACACTGGATAGCCAGATCCCAAACCTGAAGAGCTAGTCTGCACAGCAGGCTGAGTCTCCCCTTACTTGTTTAAGTATTGTATCATTTTGGTACTGTCTGTAAAGATTTTGAGAGGTTCTGAAGGAACACAGTATGGAAGGCACGAAGATTTGGAAGGATCTCTTCGATGCTGATATGGCCTATCCACTGATGAAGGGACCAAAGGCCCAGAAACTTTAGAGGGCCAAAAGAAGCCCCCCACTCCACGTGTCAGGCATCCAAAAAAGTTCCTGAGAGGGGACTGGGGTCTGAAAAGAAAGCCCTAGGTTGACAGACAGCTGATGAATCCATCACTGAAGCTCTAGCTTGAGACATGGAAGAACAGGAACTAAAAAGTCCAAAGGATAAGAATGTTGAAGCTATACTGACTTTAAGAACCACTATAGCTTTCTCATATAGAGCCTGACCAAAGGAAGCATAGGAATTGGAAGCCACATAACCCAGAGCCCTTATAACTTTCCTGGCCATAATTATGACCTGAGGAAGAATGGACTGAAAATGGCAATTAAAGTCAGTGCCTGATCCTGAGGAGTCATGATGGATTTCTGGAAATTTACTGTAAATTTTATACTTTAAAAGAGGCAAATAGCAAAGTGGAGGTGCTGAAGCAGGGTCTCTGAAGAGAAAGCCTACATGAGCAGGTTGTCCAGGTACAGAAAAAAATCTGTAGCCCCCTCGTCCTGCAAATGGCAAGCACAGGAGCAAGGCACTTGGTGAAGATTTCTGGGGCAGTAAACAGGCCAAAGTGCAAAGTACAGAACTGAAAATGCAAGGAAGAAACAGAGAAATGCAAACATTTTCTTAAACAAGGATGAATAGGGATGTGAAGATAGGCATCCTTGAGATCCAGAGAGATTAGGAAAGTCTAAGATAGAAGAAGGGGAAACATGGTCTGAAGAGGCAGCATTCAAAAGGAAGGAACCTTTAGAATGGTGTTGAGCTGAGAAAGATCCAGAATGGGCCTCCAAGTGCCTTCTTTCCTGAGAACCAGAAATATTCTGGAATAAAACCCCTTTCCCTTTCAGGAACAGAAACTGCTTATATTGTGCCTTGAGACAAAAGGCTCTAAAGTACATCTGAAAAAAAAAAGGTCAAAAGGTCAGTTGTTCCTGAGGAGGTTGAGGAGTGCCCAAAAAAGGAGGAAGGGATTTCCACAGTATGGAATATCTCTGATGAATGACGGACAGAACCTAGAATTCTGAGTGATCCTTAAACAACTGTGAAGAGACAGGGAAAGATGAAGAGATAAAGGAACCTGACTTAGGAGGGAGGGAAAAAGGTAGTCAGGCAGAATTTGGCTTGTCTGGAAAAGGAGGCTTCTGAGTAGTAGGAGTCTAAATAGACTTAACAGGAGAAGCCCCTCTAGGACCATTTTTATCTTTGGGAGAAGGGTAAGACTGTATATGTACAAAGGCAGGCTTGGAAGGATAATTCCTCTGAAACTTGGGAAATAGGGAAACAAAAATATGTTTCAATTCCTGCAAGGCCTTACCCTTCTCCTGCAGGGACTTACGAAGCTCAGCAGTTGCAGAACCAAAGTTTCCTTGTCAAGAGGTGCATCCATTAATTTAGCTTTAATATCATTAGGCAAAGATTGGAGGCAAAGCCAAAAACAATGTCTTAACACAGAACCAAAGGCAAAAGCTCTAGAAGAAGCATTAGCTGCATTATAACTACATTTAATAGAATGACAGGCCACTTGAGAGGAGAAGCCCAACAAAGAGAGGGTCAAAGCCTTCCCCTCAGAATCAGGAAGGTCAAAAATAACCTAATAAGCCTGAGAGAGAAGAGTTAAAACACACCTGGTCATATTGCTGTTGTAGTTAATAACCTAAAAGGCCAAGGTGGCAGCAGTGTACACCCTTTTGCCCAACCTTTCCATGGCCCTACTGTCCTTGTCAGAAGGAAGTAATTTAGTGGAAGGCAACAGTTTGGAACATTTGTCAGAAGAAACAGAAACAACAGAGGAGTCAGCAGAAGGACATTTGTAAAGAAACTTACACTCATCAGGCACCTTATAAACTATCAGTTTTTTAGGAGCTGGGTGCTAGGAATCAGGAACCTGAGAAACTTCTGAAAAACTGTCCAGCAAGGCAGCATGGACAGCAGGGACAGTAGAGGGGTTAGCAGACTCCATCTGGAAGTGTTCATAATACCTGTTCTGGATGTCAGAAACCTGGGTACAGCCCCATTTAAACAATTCCATCATTCGAGGAACAGTATCCCCAAAGAAAAGTTCTTCAAAGGGAGACTCTGGACTAAAGGGGTCCTCCTCCTCAGAACCATAGTCCAACAGAGAAGGAATCTGAGAAGAATAAGCCAAAGCCTCTTTTCCAGAGTCCAATTCCTCATCAGAAGAGTCCTGCTCTGTAGGCCTAATAGCAGCAGGCTTTAAGGCAACAAGTGTGAGGATCCTTAGGAGCAGGGAAAATATGTTTTGTTTTCTGCTTCTTTTTCAAAGAGATATCAGCCCTAAAGATCTTAGGAGGCTCAAACCCTTGCCGACATTCAATCAATGTAGTGGGAATCTCTTCCCTAACAGAAATCTGCAGAACACCCCTTAGTCATTTGGATATGATCAACGGTTCCCCCTCAACATCCATAACAAACATCCGCAGAGCCTCCAATGATGTGTGAGATGCCAGATCCATGCATTCCTCTGAAGCGGTCTCAGCAGAATAATTCAACGGAAGACCTGGACGATCCTCCTGACTTTCCACAGAGACATCCAGGGGAGAAGGAACAAACAGCAGCCAAATCTGACCTAACTTTTATGGTCTTTGTCATGGGAGACAGCTGACCTTTGGGCCAGGACGATTCCACCATTACACCCTGCACCAACAACTTAAGACGTTGGTTCTCTAAGTAGATAAACAAAGAGGAGAGACAAATAAGAAGAGTCTTAGGGAGAAAAGCTTGACAAATCGGACATAATGTATGCCTGCGAGAAGCACCCAAGTGAAATAAACACTGCTTGTGATGATCTTTATGGGGAATCTTCCTCCCACACTGACATTTTCCCCTTCTGGATGACATATAACCTCGCAACAAATAGAAAAAAAGACAAGATAAGGAATAAAGCCAAAATAGGGCACTTATCTGACAATGGCTTGGTAACTAGCAGATGAAGGAGTATTCAGATCAACTATTGAAGACTGAGTTCAGACTGGTGGCAAAGAAGTTCTGAGGCAGATACAACTGTATGTCACCTTTATTCCTTACATCATGAGAGAGGAGCATACGGGTGATGTACAATGTTCTTCTAAAAAAACTAAGGTTTTGGTATACTGGCCGGACATAGGGCTGCCCTTGGCAGGGAATCCCTTTAGATAGGAATACTGCAACAGTGATATGGAAGGACATCTACAGTGACCTCAGAGCTTCCTTACAAAAAGAATACAAGATGTAACAAACCTGTCTTATGCAAAGAGCCTTAAAGCCCTTTCCCTCTATTCAGTCTCCTTTAGACTGCTGAGGGGTGATCTATGCCTGGTTTCCAAGGCTTCCTCAAACCCCATACTTATGAATCTCCTGCATATTCATGTCAAACAGTATCAGAAATACAAGGTCTAGGATCCTAAATTCTGTCAATGATTTAAAAAGAACATGCTGGAGAGACAGATACGTATTCTAGAGACTCACCCTCCAATGGAGCAGGCTTCCCATACATGTGAAGCTGAGTTTGACTATTACTCAATTTAAGTGCAACCACGATCAGTGGATGGGGAACAGGAAATTTACACCTGGCCCGGCACCCACATCCCTTATGGACAGAGGTAACTTATAAATGCCTGGCCCCTAAGGTCTTATTTGGATACAAGACATCATTATTCTTTCAGGAAAACTTGGCTAGGCTTAGAAAGGACCCCGGGTTGTTAGGCTAATAGGACTCTGTAAATCTATGAATGGTCTAAAGATAAATGCCATGGAATGCCGACTATTTTTAAGGCAGAATCCCATTTATGTGGTAAGTGTTACCCAAGGCATCTTAAAGCCCTGCTTGCCTTCTCTGTGTCCTATGAGGTCTTATGAGGTGATCTGTGCCTGCCTTGCCTACAAAAATGTAAATGACCCAATCCTGCTTGACTTTCTACATATCTTTAAAACTGAAAGTAACATAAATACAGACCCAAAAGGCCTACATCTATACTGCAACATAAACAAGACTTGTACTGGTACACACCGAAGGGAAGACTGTAGTCTAGTATGGGCCCCAGGAGGGGATATGGTGACCTCTTCTGACTGACAAGATTTGCCTCTTAGTAATTAGCTCAGCAAGACGTAAGGCTTCTCTAATGGTAGTGGCTATATTTGGTGGTCAAAGGAGAGTTGACTATTTACAAAGCTGACTAGGTCTCCAATGAAAGTGTATCATTTATGAGGTAGGTGTGTGAAAGGTCCTGTTTCCAAACCTGAATGATGCTACATTTATTGGCATTTATCTTCAGATCATGACCCTGGCACTACAAGTGTATCCAAATTAGGACATCTTGGAGGATCCAAGTGTTTTCAGGAGAGTTAATGATGGCTATTGGTCAGCCAGAGGTCATTAACATCAGACTTTGACATCAGAAAAGTAGATAAACAGATATGTTCTCAAAATGGAATTCTGGTATACAACTAGTGAGAACTTGCTTCGATGAGAGTGTGTCATTGACTCAAAGTGGCTTTTATTAGTGAGCTAGTTGGCAATCTAATGAGTTACATAAGGATTTACAATGAGATTAACCAGTTTGTCAGTTGCACCAGAGTGGGGTATAGTGTCAAAGACCTTAGTTAAACAGAGGTAAGCTGTGTGCAGTCACCCAGACCTAGTGTTTCTGTGATTCTTTCAGAGAAGTTAACTAGGTTTAGTAGGTGTGATTTACCCTTTACAAAGCCAAATTGTTTATAGTCTAGGGATTGCAGGTTCCCTGTTTCCTCATTTATGAGGTCCAGAATTATGTACTCATTCACCTTCTAAATGATGCCGGTAGGTTTACATTTTCCAGGGTTTGTGCTAGGGCTTCCCTTGTGCAGATGAACTGCTACAGCTGTTCTACAGGCTTTTTGTATACAGCCAGTAGAAAGGCTGTGGCTAAATAATTTGTCTGATAGGGTTTTTTTATATGGCTCTGGAAACAGGATGGTACATTATCTGAACCCACAGACCTGGTGTTTTTGGTCTTGGGGAGTGCTTACAGTATATCTTCAGAGATAATTATCATGGTGGTGTTTTACATGGATGGGGAGTTAGTTCCAGAGCAGCAGTATCCTCTGCAGCATATACTTCTCATTCCAAACCATTCTGTTGATGTTGCAGAAGAGGTTTAGCTACCTAGACTGTGTACTTTTGATGCCATTTGACTTGCTGATGTACACTAATTGAGTAACCTGTTAGTGTCTGGAAGATAGCAAGCACAGTGACAGGGCTTTGAGGCGGTCCATGTAAGATATGTTGTTTAGGGCTTGTATCTTTTTAGTAAGGTATCTCTGTGGGTGTTGCAGTTGTTGCATGTGTCTGGACAGATGCATACCAAAGGTGGCATTATATTCAATGACTGGACTAATGAGGGCCGAGTAAGGGTGGACAATGACATCTGAAAATCTAGACACATTACCTTTGTTTATAAGCTATACAATACTGAAGAACTTTCTTACAACAATGGTCAAATGTTAGGTCACTGTTCACATAAGTTCCCAAATCTTGAACAACTGGGTCAGCTCTTAGGGGTGTATAGTTAGTGTGGTAGTTCCCTGAGGCAGATGACACAAAGGACACAATGATGCATTTTGTGGCACTTACTTTCAGTGCATGATTTTGGCACTAGTTATTTATTTGGGACAAACTTTTCTGAAACCTCAGTTTTCTTTTTATTTTAGAATTTATCTACAGTTGAGTTCCACCAGAGGGGTTTGTTTCTAAAGCTGAAAGCTGATGTTATATTTGCAGTGACCTGCAACTTCAACATCTATGCAAGTGAGATGGGAATATAAATTTTGTATATGCAGTGGTAGTTTCTGTAGGGTCATTAAGAGGTGGAAAGTATAGTTGTGTACACTTACCATAAATGTAGATGTTCGAGTATATTCACTGTTGCAGTCATCACATTTGGGTTATTTGCTTGCAGGCAGCCCTCAGTCGGCCTGATTATCAAAGTCTTGGGTCCTGTTTCGGTTGCTGTCTCATCTTCCATGACGTCAGGTAGTCAGGGTATAAAGCATGCAGCCGACACCATTTTATCAGTTTTTCTTGCCCTAGATGTCAGATGCCCTCATAATGGGAAGCAATTATAAACAAGGTTACACCTCCAACAAAAAACAAATACACCAGAAAGCTTAAATACAGTAAGCCATTTAGAGAGGTATAGTCAATAGAAGACAGGGGGCTGGAGGGAAGGTAACCAGGACTGCAACAGTGAATACACTCGAACATCTACATTTATGGTAAGTGTACACAACTGTACTATGTTCTTCGTGTTTCACTGTTGCAGTCATCACATTTGGGTAGATTCCCAAAGCTAAGGATGGGAGGAGGCAATTAGATAGCATTAGGACCAGCTATAAGACCCTGCAAGACTGCAGTGGCAAAGCCAACTCTGGATTTAGAGAAAATTGGCAAGTGGTAATGCTTGGTGAAGGTAAGTACAGAACTCCAGGTAGCAGCTTCTAATCTAAGTTGTCTGTGTACATCCAAGGAGTGCAGTATTCATTCCCCTTTGTTCTGTGGATTAGAAAAGAAGGTTGGCAAATGAATGGACTGATTAAGGGCCACACTGGATACCACCTTGGGCATAAAGGAAGGGTTGGTCCTGAGGGACACCCTGTCTGCATGAAAGATGATGAAAGGCTCCACTGCCATGAGGGCCTGCAATTCAGACACCCTTCCTGCTGAAGTGATGGCTAGAAGGAAGCCGTTTTCCAAGAAAGGAGTTTCAACTCTGCATTTGCAGCCGGCTCAAAAGGAGGCAGAGTGAGCTTTTCCAATAGAAAGTTAAGGTCCCAGGCTGGAGTAGGGGCTCTCCTGGGTGGTCTTAGGTATTTGGCCCCTCTGAGGAATTGCTTCAGCAGTGGATGAGAAAAGAGGGGTGGCTCTGTATTATAATGTGCTGAGATGGCTGAGGCATGGATTTTGATGGAAGAAAAGGAAAGGCCCTTGTGAAGCATCTCAGTTAAGTATTGAAGAATATGAGGTAAATTGGGCACTGTTGCGCCCATCCCCTGAGTCTGTCTCCAGGAACAGACTCTTTTCCATTTTTCAGCATAGGATTTTCTAGTACTATGCCTCCTTGCCTCCAGAATGACATCCATCACTTGCTTACTGAGGGATGGTAACGGAGAGATCAGGTAATTAGCCAGGCTGCCAGGTTCAGGTTTTGAAGCTGTGGGTGCAGAATCTGGCCCTCCTGCTGTGACAGCAGAGCAGGGGTCTGAGGCAGGTGCCATGGTTCCAGCAGTGACACACTGTGCAACAGGGGGTACCAGTGTTGGCGTGGCCAGTCTGGTGCAATCAGTATTATCTTTGGTTTGTCCTGTTTGATCTTTAGTAGCACTTTGGAGAGGAGAGGCAGAGGGGGAAAGGCATAAACTGATAGGTTTTTCCAGGTGAAGGACAGGGCATCCGTTTTCCAAGCTTGTCTGTGGGGAGTCCTTGTGCAGAATTTGTCTGATTGGTAGTTCTGAGGGGAGGCAAACAGGTCTATCTCTGGGCACCCCATTTGTTTCTCAACATGTTGAATATCTTTGGTTCCAGTTTCTACTTGTGTGGGTCCATGAGATTTCTGCTTAGGTCATCTGCCAGTGTATTTAGCTTGCCTGACAGGAATTGGGCTTGCAGTTGCACTTGGTAGATCATGACTGTGTTCCACAGAGTCATGGCTAGTCTGCAGAGAGGATATGAGTGGGTTCCCTCTGCTTGTTTATCCACCACATAACCGTGGTGTTGTTCATCTTTACCAATAATTGTCCTGGAAGAATATGGTCCTTGAAGGCTGTCAGAGCACTCTGTTCAGCTAACATTTTTTTTGATTGATATGCAGATGCATTTGACTTTGGTTCCATTTGCCCTGAATGCACTGCCCTGCCAAGTGAGCCCCCCATGCAAAGTCTGATGCGTCTATTGTTAGGGTTTGGGCGGCAGGGGTAGAGTGAATGGCAGTCCCTTGTTTTGGTGGCAGGCCTCTGCCCACCAAAAGAACTCTATCTTTAGACAAAGTATGATATGAATCATTGATTCTAGGTCCTGAGAATGTTGACACCATAGGCTTTTTAGATACCATTGTAGTTTCCTCATATGCAGGCTTGCATATGGAATTAGTAGAATGCAAGAGGCCATGAACCCCACGGCTTGCAGTGTTTTCCTTGCAGACAGCTGGGTCTTTGTGGCCAGTAGTCTGAAGTAGGCTTTCAAATTAACTTGTTTCTCTGGCGTGAGGTAGGCCATCTGGGAAGTTGTATTCAAGCTTGCTCCCAGGAATAAAATTTGCTAACAGGGTACTAGATGCAATTTCTTTTCATTTATAGTGTACCCCAGAGAAGTTAGTAATATCCTCACAAATGCCAGATGATTTAATAGTATGTCCTGGCTTTCTGCCTGAATTAGACAATCGTCCAGGTATGGGTATATTTGAATATTTCTTTGCCTGCAAAATGCAATGACTGGAGCTAGGCACTTTGTGAATACCCTGGGCGCAGTAGATAAGCCAAAGGGCAGTGCAGAGAACTGATAGTGTATGTAGCCTGTTCTGAAGCATAGGTATCTTCTGCAAGACTCCCTTATTGGGATGTGCAGATAGGCTTACTTTAAATCCAGTGTTGCCAACCAGGCATTTTTGGCTAGCATGGGAAGCAGCTGATGCAGAGTTAGCATTTTGAATTTTGGGATTTCTAAAAAAGTGTTTAGGATAGACAGGTCCAGGATAGGATGCCAGGAATTGTCTTTTCTGGGTACCAGGAAAAGTCTTGAGTAGAAGCCTTGTCCCCATTCTTCTGGGACAGGTTGAATAACCCTGATGTTTAGAAGAGAGAGAACTTGTTTTTGAGCCTCTGCCCACTGATTTGGGGGTAGGTCTGGCCAACCGTTTGGGGTTGGTAAGGAGTGGAAGTGGAATCTGTATCCTTGGGAAACTATATTTAAAACCCATTTGCCTTGGGTAATGAGTTCCCAGTTTTTTGCATGCAGGGAGATCTTTCCCCCTAAAGGAACAGTCAGTTGAGCAGGGCTTGGAAAGTTCAAAGTTAAGCCATTGTGACAGTTTACCATAGGGGGGTGTCTTACTACTCCCGGCTTTGGAAGTGGGAGCCCCCCACTACTAAGGCCTGTGAGTACCTTGGGACTGAAGCCTGGGTGTTCTGCTGGTTCTGGGTTTGGACTGTGAAGGCCTGGAAGAGGCAGGCAAAGGGACCAATTCTTAGAAAGCCAATACCTACTAAATCTGGGAGGCTGAACTTGCAGGAAATCTTTAACAGTTTGCATAGATTTATCTTTTTCCTCCATCTTTTTAAGTAATTCTTCTGCTTTGTTGGTGGTCTTCGTTTAAGGGAGCATCCAGTAATTTAGCTTTAACATGATCTGGCAAAGATTGCTCCTTGAGCCAAGCATGCCTTCTAAGTACAGACCCAGTGACAGCAGCCCTGCAAGATGCCTCTAATGAATCAAAACCACATTGCAAAGTATGTTTTCCAAACTGCTCAGCAGAATGCATTAAATCTTGTAATTCCTTATTTTCAGCACAGTCAGGAAACAACATAATTTTCTGTTTAAGCAATCCAATAATATGCTGCTGGTATTTTAACATACGAAACTGGCAGCTTAAGGTCCTAATGGCCAAAGTGTCAGAAGTCTATACCTTTTTACCCCATCTATCCATGGCCCCAGAATCTCTATCAGAGGGGCTAGGGTTTTTGGCAGTAGTAGCCTTAATGCCTTTAGGTTCCTGAGAAATGGTCTCAGAATCCGTAGTAGGATTCTTAAAAAGGAACTTGTGAGAGTCAGGTACCCTGTAATACCTGTCAAGTTTTCTGGGAGCCGGAGGTAAAGAGTCAGGGGCCAGGCTACATTTCGAGAAGGCAT
The DNA here is from genome assembly GCF_019279795.1 of Protopterus annectens. Classification (NCBI taxonomy): domain Eukaryota; kingdom Metazoa; phylum Chordata; order Ceratodontiformes; family Protopteridae; genus Protopterus; species Protopterus annectens. Next base: position 969,264,751 of record NC_056727.1, on the reverse strand, counting down.
CATCTACAATGTCCAGTACAGGAGGGAAAGCTAAAGGTCTGTGTTGAGGTAGGAGTAAGAATTCCCTGAGCCTCTTTTTGGAGTCAGAGTAATTCTGGCTTTCCCAGCGGAAATGCTCCCTAAGAGTATGCAAGGTTTCACCAAAAGAGAAATCCTCCGGAGGGGAAGCAGAGGGAATGGAGTCCTCTGCATCGGAATCCTCATACATAGATAAGGGCAACTCCTGGTCATCAGAGAAAACAGAAATTTCAGAATCCTGATCAGAAGAATCAGAATGAAAATCAGTCCTAGGTCTCTTAGAGGGAGAAGGGTGGCTTCCCCTAATTAAAGTAATAAGATCTTCAGCCATTCTTATCATTTGTTTTTTAGGCATAGCTGCAGTCTGGGCATCGGTTTTCTAGGCATGGATCGAGATTTAGGCCTTGAAGAATAAGATGGCGTTGGTTTAATATGCAACTCAATAGGCCTGAAGCCTGCACAGCGGCTCCGGACCCATCCAAGGTAGAGACATCTGCAGGTTCCACAGTTGAAGAAGCATCTTGTGGCATACCGGACTCCGAATAGGTCTCAGTAGAGGCCTGAGAATCTGTAGTAGTGGGTATCAGGGGCTGCGAAAGTGCCTCACTGAGTACCGGCGAACTGGCGACTAGCTTAGGAGAAAAGCCGTCGGCAGCTTTGGACCTATGAGGTCTGTCTCTGTCTTTATCTTTGCGTTTTTTCGGAATGTCGGTAGTCGGGTGGCTTACCAAAGCCATTTCTGGATAATTGAACAGAGTACCAAAATACTTAGATGTGAAAATGAACCGATGACGAATAATTCGAGGTTTGAATAAGGCACAAAACCGACAGCAAGGTACGTCGTGGTCTGGGCCTAAGCAAGGAATGCAGTATGAATGAAAATCTTTATGAGGTATTTGCTTTCCAGAAGAAATACAATTAACTTTTACTGACATCAGTTTAGAGCAAGAAAAAGGATCCCCAATGGGGTACTTAGCTTAGCTGAAGACTTTGGATCTGAAACTCGAAAACGAAAATTTTAGGAGTTGTCCGACCGGCACTTGCGAACTGCTTCTGCTTCAGACACCAGAAAGACTGATAAAATGGCATCAGCTGCATGCTTTATACCCCTGACTACCTGTCGTCATGGAAGATGAGACAGCAACCGATGCAGGACCCAAGACTTTGATAATCAGGCTGACTGAGGGCTGCCTGCAAGCAGATAACCCAAATGTGACGACTGCAACCGTGAAACACAACGAACATCACTGCTGGCGCTTCAGGTTATCACTGAGCACAAAGAAGTTGCTCTTGAAGAAGTCTCTAAAGATGGTTTTGTTGGTCATGAACCTGCAATTGGACTGTATGATGAATAAGACAGGAGAGTGACCTATCTGATCTGACAAGTGCGGCTGGGGCATTGGGCAAGAATCAGAAAGAGGTTGTGTTTGTAAGGACAAGACAAAATGAATCCATGCTTCAATTGAGGAGGGGGAACTATTTGATCAAGGGGTTTGCAAACATTAAGCATATTTATTTGTAGAGGTGTAGGTGTGCCAATATATGAAGGGGAAGTCCCTTAGAAAGATGATGTTTGGGTTACTGGAGAGGACTGCTAGTTTATTAAGATATGTTTTGTGATTTGCAAGTGTCATGGAGAGGGTTCTATAGTTGACCACGAAGGGGTATAAAGTCTTGCTTATTGATTATTAAGATATGAAAGAGTTTGAGGTTGTTGTCCCAGTCAATTTATCTACAGAAGAAAATGTTTCCAATAAGGGGAAACATGCCACCATTGGTATCTGCAGCTGCAGGCCTAAATAAGTGGCAGGTAGAGAAACCAGGTAAAGTGGGACAACTGCTACTGGGACAAGATTTCAGTGACAACACAGATATTCATGATTTCCAGAATTAGAATGGCCTCGGGGAAAGCATTTTCTTACATAGGCTCCTATACCTGTACTAGGCATCTATAATGAATATCCACTTTTCTAGAATTATACTTCTCTAAATATTCTGTTTTTTTGTTTACTAGATACCCTATTTTGCATCTCTTTGCACATTTCACAAAGTGAGACAGAATCCACTCAATACATACAAATTCAGAAACTCACTGCTTTAAAACAGACCATCCAAACAATACACTGAATATTTTTATCACACAACCTGATTACAAAGGAATTACAAAGGTCCTATTTTTTCCACTGCAGTTATCGTTACAAGATGCATAAGCAGTGATGAAACTATTAAAAATGTATAACACAATATTAAAGTGATGCTTTCAAAGTGACCCAAAGTAGGTCTAAATACAAAAATGTCAATTATACATTAAAAGAAATTGCTGAAGCAAAATCTGAAAGCTTGTCACAGTTTTGCAGCCACAGAAACCGGCTCCACTGGCAAAGAAGGATGAAGCCTAGATTACAGCTCAGGCAATTGAGTTCGGCTAGCTTCTTTGGCATCTGTTGAAGATGGCATGGGGCAGAAGAGTAGTGACAAGGTTTAACCTGCTCCTATCTCGTCAGAGGGAGGATGTGAAGGTGTGTTGAGACACGCAACAGAGGTAATGTAGCACCAGTGGTGATAGTAGAGTAATGCAAATCCTGGTACTAATGCATATCTGGGCCCAGAAAACTGTAAGACATAGCATTATTCAGGTGGAGACGGGTCCCCTGCAGCACCACAACATGCCTATAGTCGATTTAGCATGTCCAAGTCATTATGTGTCCAATTTCCCTTCCCGCCTTGCCAGAACAGCTCCAACTGTGGGGTAGTAGCAGGTTTGGAGATCTGGGTGATCTACCATCCACAACTGTAGTACCACTTACCCTTCTCACCTCATCTGGGGGTAGTACTGGGAGTGATGGTTGGGAGAACTCAGAGGAGGTTGCCTAACAGCTCTGACGACCAAAAAAAAAAAATTTTTTTTGCAGCATCATAGTCAAAATAGACATGAGGTATATAGTTACAAAGTGGGAGCAAAGCATCTGTAATACTGATAAGCAGTCTTTAGTGGAGACTGTCAGTTACAAAAGCACTCCCTCTAGAGTCTAGTTATACTAAGGAAAATTAACACCTGCCCAACATCGGTGAGTTTATAATGTGGGGCACAAAGAAACTCATGAATTCAGACTTCCTAGCCCAAAAAGCTAATTAGTCCATGTCATTTGTGAAAAGAAGAAATGTACTACTTAGCAATATCTAACAAATAATCATATGGAGAAACATAGATCTAGTGATGTTTGTCAGGAGATCTACTCAAAGCAAGCTTGAATTTATGGCATTCGACTTCTCAACTCCTAGCCTGCATACAAGTTGCTCATTTTACATAAAATGCATTAGCAGTCACACAATAAGATAAGACCACTCTTTCTGTAGACTTAAAATAGTTGAGTTGCTCTCCAGTTCTAGAACACCTTCCAATTATTTTAGCAATTCAAGCAAGTTATCAGTATGAGCCAGCCAAAGCAGAAAAGAAAAGAAATCTGGAAAATCAAATGCCTTAAGCCAGAAGGCCTTATTGTTCATGACACTTCTGAAGTTAATGGAGCCACTCCATCAACGAAGCAAGGAAATGTGTGCAATCCATCTGTGCAGGTAGTTCAGCTACAAATTGTTGCAAATGTTCCAGTTAGAGTAACACTCGTTGCAGTAGCCCTTACAACGAGCATTACCATAGTGGGGACAGTTAGCAGCTCTACAAGGTCTTTTAGGCAGTTCCATCTTTGTTCTTGTGCTACAATGATGACTGTTAGGCAAACGACTAGTGGCTGTCCTTGACTCCAGTTTGATATTCTCTCTTGACTTTCCACTGAATGGCATGTCTGAATCAGAAGGACTCCCATACGGCTGTCTTGCAGGTGATCCCTGGAACTATTAACAAGAAGAGAAGAAGAAAAAGAAAACAAATCATATAAGTGAATACAGTGTGCTCTCAATCATTTTTGGCACTTTCTTCCAGTAGGTTTACTATTCTTTCTGTGCACATCCTATCTTAAACTGTTCACAAATTCATATCTTCATCGGTAGTTACAAGGCATGTGGACTAGGAAACGACTGAAGAGCTTATTCCAATTTTACAATTGCCCCAGTGCACTGTCTGGTTAAGAGGACTTGCTTGGCATCACAGTAAGCAAATGAAAGCTAAAGGAATCAACTCTGGACTACTGGAAGCTGTGCATTAACAGTTCATAGCCTTAATCCCCTGCACTAACTACCAGACATTTGAACTGCTAAGGCTCCATTGGAAGTTAGGTGGGATTTAAACTGCTTCTACTCCTATAATGCACACATGATCCCTTTTATTACGTATGTCCTTACTGTATATTTCTGTTTTATATTTACATGGCAGTATATTGCACTGATTATGCTGAAACACTGATGCAAAGACAGTGCAGACATAAAAGCCACCAGCAAGCAGAGTCTCAAAACTCTGGCATGGCAAAGGGGAAAATGAGTGGCTTACATCCAGCTCTGCGTCATGGGACATGGGAGAGGGTATGAGAATGTCTGCATTAGGTCTGCTCTTCTTTCAGGGCTCAGACGTTACTCATAGGCATCAAACAGGCCAAAGACTGTATGCTGATCCCAAAGAATAAGCCCACACAGTATCAGGTTGACCAAGTGTGCTGCAAAAAATTGTAAACAGGCAATTATAACAGAAAGGACTACATCAAACAGAATCAACCCACACAATAGAAAGACTGTCAGTCACTGGACCTCTAACTCCCACTCTGCCTCTAGCTACTTCAAGATTACAGTGCCAAAAAGCATTTTCCAGGACAGATGGCACCCAGAAGGTATTGTGGAGTACAAGGTGTTAAGATTGGTGGGGAATAAAAAGGGCACAGGTTGTACATCATTTTTAATGGCCCATGGTGTCAGCTGAATGCTAGGACAAATTAAAAAAAAATAGTGATTTGACTATTTCACTAGGTAACTACGGTTAGCAGTTTTTGACCTCACTGCTTATTTGTATCCCTGCAAAAATCCTTAGGTATTATCAAAGCCATAACCCTGGTTAGTTGTCGACTGATGCATATTGTCACTCTGCCACTGCACAGCATTTCTTAGGTCTCTGATGTAAAGGGGACACTATGGTGAACTCAGTAGGACTATCTAGTCAATAAACAAACAACGATCTAGAATAAACACCTGCAAAAGAGCAATTATTTGTGCACATCCTCTGTCATAGTTCACAGTTGCAGTCTTTTGCTGATAAGCATGTGAACTCATCTGAAATTCTTTTGCCATTTTTTATCTGTCTTTATGTTCTTGTTACAGATACTTTAGAAAAGAAATACCTCCAAGATCACAGTTAAAATATATCCTGACTACGATCTGCAAAATACTATACACAAGCCTGGTACTTCCTGCATCTAAAGACTTCCTCACTGTACCTTGTCTGACGTGTTTCTTTTCATGCCATACTTTTCTCTCTTCTAAGAAATGCATGCTGACACTCTTCTCTCTCATCATTCAGTTAATATTGCAGACTAATGTTCCCTGGATTGCCTCCAGCCTAGATGTTGTATGAGGTTTGTAAGAACTAATTCTTCAAAAATGGACACCCTAATCTAAAATGGTTGCTATTAGTAAGCAGCAAGTGAAAAAGCAGCTTAATTGTACTCGTTTCCCACCTTTCCTAGCCAGTATAGTCCAGATCCCAGGCTTTGCTTTTCTCAGGACTTTATTTTCTGTGTTCAGAGCTATCCAGACCTTGCTGTGGTAGAGGGAAGACCTACTGCTTACCAGTGGGAGTGGTGAGCATTGTACTGCCTAACACTAGATGAGTGGTTTCCAGCTCTGAAATTGTAATTTTATTAGCCTTTTTGGGCTGATTTCTATCCCTTTCAACTTTCTGGCTTAAAAACACGTGTGTTTGCACATTTTTCATATCGTTCATCACCGCGGGGCTACACTTAAACTATTCCAGGTGCCAGAAAGTCTGCTTTTCAAATTTTCCCTTAAAACTAGCTGGCTTCTCAGTAGTAGCATCAAAATCTGAACCCCTGTGACTAGCACTTGCTCTAGAACCTGCTGGAAAGCACTAGGAAGCCTGAAACTGATACAAGCACTCAACTCTCCTTGTCAATAAGGAGAAATTAATTGTAGGCATTAAACAGCCTATAATTGCAAAGTACCTTGAAAAGGTAAGGGAAAATAGCTCTTGTACTTTACAAAAAAAGCACCTAAACAGGCATGTCCAAGGGTCAGCTTCTGGTGATTTCTCCTGTCCACCTGGTGAATCTGGGCATTTTGGGGCAATGCGGCAACTGCCTAATGTACACAGACAACCCTCTCCTCCTACCACCCAACACTAAAACCTGCGAGAGATGCACTTACACAGTCAAACTGGAAGCAAAGCTCTCTCTGGCCAAGATTGTCCTAGACAGTCAAGAGGAGAAGGTTAACACCTGCACTTCACCTCAAGCAACTCATAGCCCTTCAAAACCCACACCATCAACAACCACACACAGAAACACTAAACCCACATATGCGGAGGCCCTTAACATTAACCTGCCCAAGCAACAAGGACCTCCAAGGCTGAAACACAAACAAACACCAATAACAACCAAAGTGACACATAGTTCAGAACACCAGCGTGCCACCCAACAACAGCCCCTAAGGCAAGACAATGTACCCAACACTTTAATCATAGGTGAATCTATAGTCAGGCACACTGATGTCCCATTCATCAGGCTGAACAAGGAGAAAATTACAGTCAGCTGCCTGTCGGGTGCCAGGATCCACCACATAATGCATGCAGTAAAGTCACTCCACAACAAGTACAAATACGACTCTGTCATTGTCCATGTTGGAGTGAATGACTTGAGACGTACCTCCCTGGACTACATGAAAAGAGACATGGAAGAGCTCTCAGATCATGTGGCCCAGGCAGGTATTACCCTAGCCCTGAGAAGCATCCTGCCTTCGCCCAGAATGATACGACAGTATAAGGACAAAATGATTGACTTCAACAATTGGCTAATCTTCTGCTGTCATTCAAAGGGGATCCAGTATCTGTCTTCCTGGGAAGACATGATCGACAAACCACGATGCTTTGCCAGAGACAGTCTGCACCTGTCACCCCTGGGATTCAGGTTACTGGCTAAAGCTCTTGCCACCCCTATAGTGCCTTTTTTAGGCAAGGTTCAAAGGACAAAACCACCACCGTAACAGATACAAGCATGCAAAATCTGAAGGTAATGCTACTCAATGCTACAAGTCTAAACCCCAAAATGCACTCTTTGAGGCTCTCCTAAAAATGGAGAACATCGATATCTGTGCAGTAACTGAGGCCTGGTTCAAGGCTCCAGAGAGCACCACTGCAATATCAGGCTACAACTTTTATCACACTTTTCGGCCACAAAACCAAGACCGAAACACTAAAGGTGGAGGAGTGTCCATATTCACCAAGTATATTCACACCTCCAGGCTAGTTGCCCAACAGAATGCATCTGAAATTCTCCAGGAGCAACTAACACTAGGCAAGACTGCAATCCAAACTGTAGCTTGCTACAGATCCCCCACCATGTCCCAAGATTCTCACTACACCTTTCTAAACATACTGGAAAATATTAAGATACAACCAAACACCCTAATACTGGGTGATTTCAACTATCCTGCCATTAACTGGGAAAACTACTCGGGTATCAACACTTTTTCCCAACAGTTCTTGAAATTCATAATTTCCAATGCCCTGGATCAACTAATCCATTGTCCCACCAGGGCTCCAATATCCTAGACCTGGTCATTACCAACATGGGAGATAAATGCTCCAAACCAGTGGTCACCCCCTTATTGGTCAGGTCTGACCATAACAAAATCACCCTTGACATCCACATCCCACCCCCACTCCCCAGTAAGGAAACCTCCATAAAAAACTTCTCCAAAGCCAACTTCATGCTACTCAAGTCAGAAGTGACAAACTTCATGACACCCATGCAGACGGGATCTGAAAGTTCGACTGCTGAGTCCTACACTAAGGTACTGTACGAGCACATCCACTCATACATGAATCATGCCATCCCAAATAGAACCAAAATGCTCTCCTCCAAAAAAGGAAGCCAATCTGGTGGTCCCCTGTTATAAACAAACTATACAACAAAAGGAAGAAACTGTTGCAGAAAAGAGGAAAATCCCAGGATGCAAAAAACTCCCTTACCAGCCTCAGTAAGAAGCTGAGATTCCTCATAAAATCCTCAAAAGCTAGTTACAAAAATAAAATTGTCAAAGATTCCAAAGACAACCACAAGGCATTCTATAATTATGTCAAGAATCTAAATGGCAACGCTCAGATCTGCTCTGAGCTACAACAGAATGGCATTAAATATACTGATCCCAAGGATATTGCCAATATCCTGGCAGATCGATTTAGTGCCAACTTCACCCCCCTCTCACCCCCTAAAGGGCCCATCTCAATACCAAAAGATTGCCAAATTCCGGTAATCACGCCCACACAGGTAGAAACCATACTCTTCAAAGCTAAGAATACAGCATGCATGGGACCAAATGACATCCCAGGCTGTGTACTACATGAACTACAAAATGAGCTGGCACCTCACCTAAGTGTCATGTTTAATCATAGCCTCACCTTAGGCCTCGTACCCACTGAATGGTGCACAGCTACAGTTATCCCACTCCACAAGGGAAGCTCCACCTAGGATCCCGGGAACTACCGTCCCATTAGTCTGACGAGCCTGATCTGCAAGGGCATGGAACTTATAACAAAGACATTGGCAACCTTCAAATACTGGACCCCACCCAGTTTGGGTTCGTGAAGGGCCGATCTTGTCTCCTGAACCTGATAGACTTCTTCAAATCAGTCTCCATAGCTGTGGACGAGGGTAAGGCAGTCCACACAGCTTATCTAGACATTGCCAAGGCCTTCAACACCACCCCCCACTCTGGAATCATAGATAAACTTACTAAGCTGGGCATAAATCCCTACGTCACTCGATGGTTGCCAACTGGCTTACTGACAGAACCCAGACTGTAAAAGTAGCCGACTCCAAATCCAGCTCCAGACAAGTGACAAGTGGAGTACCTCAGTGTTCAGTCCTGGGACCGCTCTTGTTTGGCATCTACTTCTCTGAAGTACAGGCCAACACTAAGGGACTCTGGCTAACAAAGTTCGCAGATGACTGCAAACTCTGAGCCATTATTGAATCCCCAAATTATGTGGATATTCTATAAAAGGGCCTTACAGAAACAGATGCTTGGTGCTACAGCCATGGGCTCAAGCTTGCTGCCAAGAAATGTATAGTTATCCCATTTGGAAAAAAACATGTACCCATGAATTATCACATAGGTGGCAGTACAATAAACATTGAAAGTGTGATGAGGACTTAGGGACACAGGTGGACAGTGGTCTCACCTTCGATAACCACATCACCATAGCAGTCAGGAAATCCTTCTATGTGGCACACCTCATCATTTTTTCATCCAGAAAAAAGGAGGTCATTGTCCCACTGTACTCATCCCTCATTAGACCCATTATAGAGTATAATGCCCCGTTTGCTATGTACCTCACAAGACATGCGCAACAACTGCAAAAGCTGCAGACATACCTCACTAAAAGAATCACAGGCCTAAAACAGATGCCATATGCTGACCGTCTAAAAGAACTCCAGCTATACTCTGTGGCATATTGTCAACTCAAAGGTGATCTCTGCTTAACATACAAGGCCATGTCAAACCCTGAGCTGTTGGACATGCTCCACTTAAAGAAACCCCAATCTCTCAGAGCCACACGCACCAGGGATCTACACCTTGTCATCACAATGAACAAAACATGCTGGAGGGATAGGTTCCTGACCCAGGGACTCCCCATACTCTGGAATAGATTGTCCATACATGTCAAGCAGAGCGCTTCCTTGGCCCTCTTCAAAAGGAACCTTGACGACTGGATGGGAGAGAGGAAATTCACCTCAGGGATCATGTCAGTCGCCCTGCTAGACAGGGGTCGAAGGAAGTAAATATTGTGGGAAGAAATATCCAGGGAATTGTTATGGCTAGGCTTGTATAGGCCCTAGGGACGAAAGCCTAGTACCAACCTATGAACCTACTAGTGGTGCATCATTCATTCCCACATCCACCCTTTGCTTTGTCACAATGAACTGACACCCAGTAGTTGTGCAACATTATCAATCCCAAAGCATGTTTCTTCAATCTCTATTCCTTTCCTGTTTTTTACTTAAGTGTTCAAAGGATGCACAGGATTTACACTTTTTAAACTGAATTTACATTACTGTGTGCATCTGGCCACTTGTGAAACTTCAAAAATGTCTGCAGACGTTCTTTTTTCCATCTTCGAATTTCTGTCTTATTCCTGATTTTCTAGTGCAAACATGTACTCACAAAGTCAGTGCTGACACAGTAGTAAGTTAAAAAAATGTGCATTTTTTAGGCTAACAAATTCAGAACTAAGCACAGCTTAATACACTGTTGTCCTGGCTGGGAAAAAATAATTACCAAAGAAGTCCTTCATTTGTCTTCACAAGAAAATGTGTTTTATTCCAAAAACAGTTGAGCATTTCCACCCTACAGCAACAAATGGACGTTTATCAAAACTGTTAAAAACATTCTCAACCTCACTAAAATCTAAGACAATCAACCTAGCATGTGATAACGGCAAATATGTATCATCACTATTTTTAGACCTCTCAAATGCATTCAACACCATCTCCCACTCCTTACTCCTATCTCAGCTCTCAACCTTACATCTCTCTCTCTCCACCCTTGCCTGGTTCACCAGCTACCTATCCAACCGCCAACAAGCCGTCCAATTGAAAGAATCTACCTCTCCTTTCCTACCTACACCCACCGGGGTCCCTCAAGGTTCAGTACTAGGACCTCTGCTCTTTAACATATTTATCAACAACTTCCACCTCTCCATCCCTGAAGCCTCCATTATCCGATATGTAGCTGACTCCACCATCATCTCCTCAGCCTCCTCCCCCTGTGAACTGCTACTAAAAACCCAACTTGCCTTTTCCAAACAGAATCTTGGATGAAATCCATCCACCTTGCCCTAAATGCTACCAAAACAGAACTAATGATCTTTACCCCACTAGAAACTCCACTTTGGATAGAAACCTATTCTGCATTACAAGCCAGAATAAAACCCCATTGGAAATAGTTCCCTCGACCAAACTGCTAGGCATCATTACTGACGAAAACCTAAAGTTTGACTCCCACATATACTCTGCTATTAAGAAAACCCATAAAAAAATGGTGTGCTATACAGACACAACCACTATCTCAGCCCCTCCAACCAACAAACACTTGCAACTGCCTTCTTCCTCCCATCTCTCATGTACAGCGTTCCCCTATTTACCAACCTCCAACTAGGCCTGTGCTCCAAACTGGAATTCTGCTACCACAAAATTAGCAAATTTGCAACCAACTCCAAAAATTAATTTCATCACTGCCACTCACTACTCATCCTCAAATGGCTAGAACTCCCCAACTACCTTAGATATTTGCAACTTACTACTACCCACAAGCTCATCTTCAAACCAGTTGACTGTCCATCCCTAGCCACAGCCCTAATGCCCTGCACTCCCTCCTGCTCCCTAAGATCGAAGAGCCAAAATCTGCTTCAAGTACACAAACCCTCTCATCCCCAAGGCCATCTATTACTAGCCTGCACAATAGCTAAACTATGGAACTCTCTCCCCTCTCAACTACGCAACATGCCTAACCATAACAACTTCCAAACCACCCTTTCTCACACCTGTCCTCCAAATGGGAATGTCCTTCTCATGCTCCTACCTAAAGCACCTCCTTCAAATTTTTTTTTTCCTTTTTTTTTACACCCCCCCCCAAAAGAATCGATAGATACATGACTACCTAATGAGCATTTTCTTTGCCAGACTGGTTTAAATGTGCATAATTTGATTTCCTATTCTACTAATGCTACTTAATGCTTCTGACTGAATATTGTCTATTGATATTAATGTAATGTAATTTTCTTGTGGTGTTTTTCTCCCCGGGCCTCCACTGAAAACGGGCTGACATGACCCAGGTGACAATTCCCGGTCAATAAATAAAAAATAAATAAATAAAGACTCAATCATGTGATCAGCAACAGACAGTCAACGTCAGCAAGTAAAATTAGCATGCGCCATTGCTCCCATACTGCCAGTCTTGAAACTAAAATCTTTGGAACATTAACTATAGATAGGTTTATGTGTATACATTTGTATCATTTCAGTGTTTCATTACTTTAAACTTTTGTGCATGCTAAGAACTCAATTATTTTTGGAATAAAACACATTTCCTTGTGAAGACAATAGGAGGCGTTCCTTTGCTTCCTAGACACTTGTTCTTCAGTATCTGGGCTGTGGATTTTTATTTATTTTTTTGCTACTTTGTTGGGTAAAAGTAAATGCTTGATGGTCAGATCTCTATCACAAGGGCTAAAACGTAGGCTGATTGACATTTACCAACTGCCCAAGGGCCATGTTGAAGACAAACACTATAACACTGTCTGCAAAAGCTCATTTAAGGCAGACATATCAAGTATTGAAAGCATAATACTTAAAGAGGAAGAAGATGTGAGGATGGCACTTCAGATATTGCTCCCATGGGCAGAATTATACTGACATAGCACTGAAGTGGTGAGTAAAGACTAACAGCAGCAGTTGGTAAGGAGAGTGCTTCTACTTCTTTTCCACTGAGGGGGATGTAGTACACTGCAACAGGAGCAAGGACAAAAAGGGCAGCAAAGACTTCAATTTAATAACTTCACTAGTAATGGGAGGGAACAGAAACCACCAGTTTAAAGACAAAGACAAACTGTAAACTGATGAAAAAAAGGAAAAAATAAGTTCATTCACTTTCATTTTTTCTAAACTGCATATGAAACCAACGAATGGAATTTGTTGCAGTATTATTTGGAAATTCTTCATTTTGAATTTGATTGTGCAGTTTTGAAAACTCAGGGAGGAGCACATTCTCAGGTCATTATAGCTGACTATAATAAAAAAGAAGTTATGTACTCATCATAACGTTTCATGTTGGTAGTCCATCTCACCCTTCATTTTTACATATGGGTTTGAAGCCGATCCTCAGCTCCGACTCAGCTGATTTTCAAGCTCGAAGACTTCTGGTTGGCTCATGGCTAAGCAGGTATCCCAAGGTGCACCAGTGCAATCCCCAGATCTTGTTTGCTGCTCGTTAGAAACAGAAAAAAAACCCTAACCAACAAACCAATACTAAAGGGTCACCAACCAAGAAATTTAAAGTATTACCTTCAGATCTTCCAGGATGGGGGCAGGAGGGCGGGTTGGTAAAAATGAAGGGTAAGATGGACTACCAATATGGAACGTTATGGTGAGTACATAACTTCTTTATGTTAGGTAGTCCAATCTCACCTTCATTTTTACATATGGGACAGTGTCCCTAGTGCCTTATTCTTGGGCGACTCATTGGAAAATACTCCTGAGCAAAATGGAGCCAAAGGATGCTCTACCCCTAGAAGCCAAATCCAACTTATAATGAGTAATGAAGGTGTGAGGGGTAGCCCACATAGCTGCTGTACAGATATGATCAATTGGTACCCTGGCTTGAAAGGCTGCAGAGGTAGACAGAGACCTGGTAGAGTGAGCCTTGATCCTGTGGGATAAAGGTCTGCCCTCTGAACTGTAGATGAAAGCTGTGCAACTCGAAATCCAGTTAGACAATGTCACCTTAGAAACTGGTAAGCCCAATCTGGAGTCAGAAAAAGAAATGAACAACTGGTCTGACTTCCGAAATTCTTTGGTCCATTGCAAATAAAAACGTAGATGTCTATGAACATCCAGCTGGCGGAAACGATATTCAGTTGCATTGCAATGATTGGGAAAGAAAACTGGAAGCTCAATGGACTGATTCAATGTGGTAGAAGAACAAACGTTTGGAACAAATGAAGGATTGGCACATAAAGAAACCCTGTCTTTATGAAAGACTAAATAAGGTGGCTTAATAGACAGAGCTTGTAGCTCAGATACATGTCTGGCTGATGTAATAGCTACTAAAAACACAGTCTTCCAAGACAAATATTTTAAGGAAGATGAATGATATGGTTCAAAGGGAGGGGATGTTAGTTTGGACAACTCAAAATTTAAGTCCCAAGAAGCCACAGGTTCTTGCAATGGTGGTCTCAGTAAAGTGGCTCCTCTCAAGAAAGTCTTGCATAGCTTATAAGACATAAGGTTGACATTTGGAGACCCTAAATAGAAATGAGAGATTGTCGCCAATTGTACTTTGATGGTGGCCGTGGCAGATCCTTGCTGAAAAAGCTCCAAAAGGAATTCCAGAAACACAGGAATGGGAGTGGCATAAGGATCCACTTTAATTTTCTGTGCACAAATAGAAAACCTCTTCCATTTACTGTCATACAGCCTTCTGGTTGAGGGTTTATGCGAGGATAAGAGAATATGGGACACTGATGAAGAAACATCATAAAGCCTGACTAGACACGGAACTGGAGCAGCCAAGCTCTCAATTTAAGGGTGTGGAGAGAGGGGTGTAGCGAACCAGACATGTGGGTCAATAGATCTAGAACTGGGTCCAGAAACCAAGGATCGTCCAGGAGAATAGGCTTGAGGAAGGGGAACCAGACCTGATGAGGCCAGTAAGGAGCAATGAGGATCAACTTGCTTCCCAGTCCATTGGCTTTCTGTATCACTTTGAGGATAAGAGGGAATGGAGGAAAGGCATACAGAAGTCCCGTGGGCCAATCATGGACCAGAGCATCTCTGGGTGTTTCCCCCAGAGGGGGAATTAGGGAAAAATAACTGCTGCACTTGGCATTGACTGGACTGGCAAAAAGGTCGCAGCAAGGTTGTCCCCATTTTGGAAAATCTGTTCCACTATTTCCCGTTTCAGAGACCACTCGTGAGGCAGTAAGGTTGCCTGGCTTAGCTTGTCGGCTATCACATTGGTTGTCCTCAGAATGTACGTTGCCACCAGAAAGCGCTGGGAAGAAATCGCCCATTCCCAAACTCGCATGGACTTTCGACAGAGTGGGTAAGTTCTTGTACCGCCTTGTTTGTTGATATACCACACAACCGACATGTTGTCCAATTGTTTCGCAATCGTCCCTGGAGGAAGAAGGTCCTGAAGTTCTTGCAACGCCAGAAGCACCACTCTCATCTCCAGAACGTTGATATGCAGATGAGCCTTGTGTTCTTGCCATGTGCTGTGGACAGTCCTGCCAAGATAATGCCCCCCAACCCGACCTGGGAGGCATCCGTGGTCACAGTGGCAACGGGTTGGGCAGGCACAAAGGGAGCTCCCGTGAACAAGTTGTTGGGGGCTATCCACCAACAAAGGTCCTTTTTGCATGAATCCATCAGCAGGATAGGGTGACTCAGCGGTAGATATTAGAATGACCACTGGGAGAACAGGAGCCATTGAAGGATTCTCATGTGCAACCTTGCTAAAGGTATTAAAAGAATGGTTGAGGCCATCATTCCAAGAAGATTGAAGAATCCATTTTGCTTTGACTTTCCGAAGCAGAAGAAGATGCTGAACTTGTGAGATGAGGTTTTGCGCTCTTTCGTCGGGAAGACGAACTGTCATATCCACTGTGTCTACCTCTGCACCTATAAAATTCACAGATTGCGAGGGCAGTAATGCAGATTTTTCCCAGTTTATGGAGATCCCTAGTTAAGCACAAAGCTGAATGGTGGCGTCCCTGTTTTGGAAGAGTAGATGCTAGGTGGGGGCGGTCAGGAGCCAGTCATCCAAATACGGAAACATCTGGAATCCTTGATGTCTCAGGTGAGCTGTCGCTACTGCCATGCATTTGGTGAACACCCTGGGGGCTGTGGTGAGACCAAAGGGCAGAGCACGAAACTGATAATGGCTGGCTCCCAGAGGGAAGTGCAGATATCTCCTTTACACCTTGTCCATTTTTATATGGTAGTAGGCGTTTTGGAGATCCAGAGAGCACATGCAATAGTCTTTCCCTAACAACAGGAGTATCGACTGCAGTGTGACCATCCGAAACTTGTCCTTCTTCACGGATTCGTTTAATCTGCTTAGGTCCAAAATTGGCCTCCAGTCTCCAGTTCGTTTTGGGACTGAAAAGAACCTGGAGTAAGTTCTGGATCCTGTCTGGTCTGCTGGGATGGGCTGGATGACTCTTTTTGAGAGCAACAGCTGCCTGATCCCTGTGATTGGGTGGAACATCTGGGATATTTTTGGGAACAAACGGTGGAAGGGAAAAGGGTATGATATAGCCTCTGGTAACAACTCTTTGTACCCATTTGTCTTGGGTTATATTTAGCCAGGCTTCTGAATACAAAGAGATGCGACCCCCGACAGGCCCCAGAGAAACGCAGTCGGGCCCCACATCAGGAGCGCTGATAAGGCTGCCCTCGAAAGGAATCACGGCCTTGCTGGTATTGCGGACTGCTCCTGCCTGTAGGGCGACGTCTACCATTTCCTCCTCCTCTGCCTCTGAAGGAGGATTCACTCTGTGTGTCCAGAAATGCCCTCTGGGACTTTTTGAACCACATTTTACCTCCCCTTTGACCTTTTGGGTATGGTCAAGAGGGGACGGTAAAATGGAGTCCCACGGCAGTGAGAGTCTTTCCTTCCTGCTCACACCGAGTGAGTGTTTCTTTCACCTTGGGACCAAACAAGGAGGAACCATCAAATGGGGCATTGGTGAAGATGGACTTAAAAGGCTCCGCAAAATTACTCAAGTGCATCCAGGAGTGGTGCCTAAGGGCAACTCCTGAACCCGCTGCTCTGCTAGTTTCATCAACCGCATGAGAGATGAGACGCATGGAGGATTTAACTACCGAATTTAGGGTGGACAACTGAGCAGAGATCCTATCAGGGACTCCCTCAGGACAAGCACCCTGTATGGAATCTCCTAACTCCTTGAGGAGATCCCTCTGCAATCTCGTGAAATGGGTAAGATAGTTCAGCGATTGAAGTGTGAAAGCCGCTGAACTAAATACACGCTTCCCAAATCTGTCCATCTGTCGAGACTCCTTGTTTGGTGGATGAACAGAGGAAGAAGTCTCCGCCAACTCCTTCTTCGTGGCCGCCGCCACCCCCATGGCATCTACGGGAACGCCCTTAGACAAGAATTCTTTTCCAGTACGGGCAGACAGGAACTTATTTGGTCTTCTAGGAACTGGCTCCAAGGCATCGGGAGTATCCAAGTACTAAGCAGCACAAACCAGGAAATAATATCAGGATTCACAGCAATAGGGCAACACACAGAAGTACCACAGAAGTCACAGGAAAATAAAGTTGAATTTAAGTTGAATTTAATGAAGCGCTTTTCGTCTGTGGTGTACACAGACTTCCTCAGACAAAAAGTATTACAAACTACATTTAACTGAACAGCAGCTTAAATATCCAGCAGTATTAAGTCAAAGGTTCAATTAACCAATCAGGCACACCTTGAACCATGAAAAAAATTTAAAGTTAAAACGCAAGCTCACAGGACTTGAGTTCAATCACTCACATTATATTAAAATTAAAATTAAACTAGACAATCATAAAATCAGCCAGTTGTTAGCCTATCATCTAAATAGACACTAGCCACTACCTGATGTAAACAAGTACAAAACACAAAACAGTTAGAGTGTGTTACAAACTCATAAAGGCAAAAGACTATCTAACCAGGTTCTTAAGTTTAAGAAGGCTGCTAATAGAGCAGCCTTCATTGAGACCTGGTAGAGCATAGGCATTTAATCTAATTTGCCATCGCAATTCAGACGCCTCTAATAATAGGTGTACAGGGGCTCCTCTAATAGTGTCATGCATTTGTTCTATAACCATAAACTTAAAATGGTGGTCTTTATGCTGGATGATATGTTTAGCAAGAGCATTTTCATCTTTCGCTTTATTAATTGCATATTGATGTTCGTAGATCCGATCTTTAAATCTACCGGTTTTACCTACATAAAAACCTGTGCATTTTGGCATAATGCCACATAGACCACCATTTTAGAGTTACAAGTGCATCTGCATCTAATGTCGTATCTAATATTATCAATGTCAAATCGGTTTGATTCAAGAATGTGACGACATTGATTGCAGTTTTGACATTTGAACATCCCAGGAGTGCGGGTACTCTGCCGCTCAGGTTGTTCCAACAACATTTTCATATTTTTACCCCTTCTATATGTAACCTCAGGTTTAACTCCCAGTTTGTTCAAAATTGCAAGGTTGGAACGGAACAAGTTCCAGTTCTTAGTAATGATGTCCATAATAGACCTACTACTTGGACAATATGTAAGAATTAATCTAGTGTTATTATTATGTATAGGAGTAGTTCCACCTATACATTCTAACCTAGACTCGGCCAACCCGGAAGAACTGATGTTCAGTATAGGTTTGTAAAACCCACTGGATCTTTTGTTAATCACCTCATTGACTAAGTTGTCTAATAAGTTAAGCGGATAGCCTCTATGAAGGAACATATTCTTAAGTAAGTCACATTCCCTAAGAAAGTCATCGTCCAGGCTCACCATCCGGGCTGCTCGAACGAGCTGACCCTTAGCCACAGACCATTTTTGGTAGCTAGGATGGCAGCTACTAAAATGAAGAAAAGAATTAGAGTAGGTAGGCTTTCTATATATGCTGGCCACATATTTATTCAAGATGTCATTTTTCGCCAACCATACGTCTAAATAGGCTATTGCCTCAGTGTTGAAGGAAGAGGTAAAAACTAAAAAGTCAGTGGAGTTATTAAGTAAATTTAATAATAACAGGCTATCAGCTTCTTCACCCTCTAATAAAATAAAGATGTCATCCAGGTAACGGGTGTAGTACTTGATCTTAGACACTACTACCGACTCATTGTTTAATATGTTCTCCTTTCCCAGTATGACATCACTATGTTGGCCAAGCTGGCTCATAAGGGGACCCCATAGCCACCCAGTTTTTGTAGATAGAAATTCTCTCCTAATAAAAATAGTTGTTATAAAGGATCAAGTCCAACAATTCAATCACAAGGGATATTTCATGGGCGGGCACCCTTACTCTTAAGGAAGAAGGCCACCCAGTCCAAAGCTATCTGCAAAGGTATACAAGTGTATAAATCCTTGACATCTATTGTCAGGAAATTGTACTCTCTACTGAATGGAATGTTGTTTAACTTATCAAGAAAAGACCAAGAGTCTTTACAGATTTGCTCTTCATCCTCAAGGTACTTCTGCAGGATAGTATCAACCAGCTTGGCACAAGGATATGTAGGAGAGCCGCGCCCATCAACGAGTGGGCATAGGTGGATTAACAAGGTCCTTGTGGATCTTGGGTATACCAAAGATACAAGGGTACCTGGGAAATAATGTGGTAAGGTATTTGTGTTGACCTTGGTTAAGTCTACCCTCAAAAAACATTTAGTCCAGGGAGCTCTTAATTTTATGATATCGTGGTTTACCTCAGACCTTGAACTAATCATATCGCATCATTAGACAATAGGCCCAACATCCTGTCAAAGTAGTCTAATTGATCAAAGACTACAACCCCACCACCTTTATCGGGTTTACAGATTCTTAAGGAATGTAACTTAACATATTCCAACAGGGTCATTTCAGACTTCCCTAAATCGTTGGTACATTTACTTAAATGCAAATTACTATGTCTTAAATCAAGTTCACAAGTGGATTCAAACGCTTGTACTAATGGGTGCAGAGGTGGGTTAAACATGCTAGGGACAAACATATCAGATGGAGTATCATGACTGAAACCACGAGTTTCAAACAGCAGGTTAAAGTTCAATTTACGAGCAAACATCTTAATATCGATGATGGTGTTCACTAAATCGAACTTCTGTTGAGGTACATAGGTGTATCCCTTAGATAAAAGGTCGGCCAGTTCATCAGGGATCAGCACGTTGGAGTAATTAAAGATATTAAAATCTCCAAGTTGATTGGTAGAAATAACTGGGCCCATACGTTGGTTAATGGGGGGAACCACAGTATCAGTCTCTACATCCTGCAGGTTATCAGTAATAGGCAAAGGTGAAACCACACAAGGAACCTCGTTTACCACACAAGCCGAGGCTTCAGTAAAGCCAGGAGGCAGAGGTAGAGCCAGGTGATAAGTACTCCTGGTATCTACTGCCTCTGAAAAAACTGTTTCTGTTGCTTCCCCTTAAAAGATTGCTGCAAGTTGTTCCTTTGCTTAGGGATGGCACCCTGTTTGTTGGTGGAAAAGTGTACCTGTTGCTGACCCATTGCTGTAGTGTGAGGACCCTGCTGTTGTTTACGGTTCATAAGTCTCTCACTCCTTCTGACCCCTTGGTCAACAGGGGTATCCCCAAATGTATCAAGGTCCCTGATGTTATCCGATGCTGACTCACCTCTACAGTTTGTGGTGGGAGGATCCCCACTACTACCATTAGGATTCCAAGCTTGTCGTCTAAATAGACACTAGCCACTACCTGATGTAAACAAGTACAAAATACAAAACTTAAGAACCTGGTTAGATAGTCTTTTTGCCTTTATGAGTTTGTAACACACTCTAACTGTTTTGTGTTTTGTACTTGTTTACATCAGGTAGTGGCTAGTGTCTATTTAGATGATAGGCTAACAACTGGCTGATTTTATGATTGTCTAGTTTAATTTTAATTTTAATATAATGTGAGTGATTGAACTCAAGTCCTGTGAGCTTGCGTTTTAACTTTAAATTTTTATTCATGGTTCAAGGTGTGCCTGATTGGTTAATTGAACCTTTGACTTAATACTGCTGGATATTTAAGCTGCTGTTCAGTTAAATGTAGTTTGTAATACTTTTTGTCTGAGGAAGTCTGTGTACACCACAGGCGAAAAAGCGCTTCATTAAATTCAACTTAAATTCAACTTTATTTTCCTGTGACTTCTGTGGTACTTCTGTGTGTTGCCCTATTGCTGTGAATCCTGATATTATTTCCTGGTTTGTGCTGCTTAGTACTTGGTTGTTTCATGGCTTCTGGATCTGACAGCAATGATGGGTTCTCTCCGAATGCTACTCCAGCATTATTGAAGAGCTGTAATAGTGCCCTTCCAGCACCAGCTACTCTTTCTACAGTTGCACAGGATAATTTATTTGAGTCTCTATTTGAAAGAATGGAATTGCTGTGTGCAAGGCTCGACAAGCTAGACACACAACAACAGGACATGAAGAATCTTTTTCTGCCTTTTGTTAACAGCTTTCAACCGTCTGCAATGGAGAATGCGCCAGGTGGCTGTTCAACCAGCGAACCCCTCTGCTACGGTTCCTTCCCTTAATGGGAACACTGATTTCGGCAGCTTGAATTCAGCGAATGGCAGAGAGTTTTTAAACCCTTTGCTACGGCCAGGTTTGGCCACTACGTCTAAATCACCAACGGCAGCCAGCATTAGGCTGGCTCCGGTAACTACACCTGATACAGTGCAACCGGCAATTACTTCTAATTCAGTGCAAGTAGCACGAACAGTAAATCCACCTATACTAAACGAAAGTTTAGCTAGGACAGAGCCACTATTAACCGGAGGTTTTCCTAGCCGTTTACAGAGTCAGGTTGAGCCTATCGAATGTATAGCAGATGCCAGTCGGACTCTTCCAAGTGGTCTTCTTGATGGGGCCCCAGTTTTGGGCAATTGGTTATCCGAGGATTTTGTGTTTACAGGATATGGCGATAAAGCAACCCGTAGGATGCACGACAACTCTACTGATGGCCATGAGGTAAACAGTAATGATTTAGCTGACAAACTAAAAACTTTTGATAAACTCATATTGAAACTTAAAAAACTGAAACTTGAAATTTCATATTTTAATGAATGTATAGCTTGCAATGTCATTCCTAAAGGCTTAAGGCATTTTCAATACCCGACAGGGTTGGTGTTGAATTCAGAATTCCATAAGGAATTGATTAATTTATTTGACCGACAAGGCCAGGACCTCTTAAAGCTTATGATCAAGCATTACTCCGCATGGGTGACACAGTTAAATGATGAAATTACTGTGTTGGATAACTCGATTAAAACCCATGTAGAATTTAGCAGGTACAAATATGATTATAATAGATGTTTTACCAGCATCGACCAGTACCTGTCTAAACTAAAATTCAACAAAATCAAGAAACTTGAGCGCGATTTAAAAGCATACCAGTTAGGTGGCTTATCCACCCCTGCGCCATCACAAGCTTGGAATCCTAATGGTAGTAGTGGGGATCCTCCCACCACAAACTGTAGAGGTGAGTCAGCATCGGATAACATCAGGGACCTTGATACATTTGGGGATACCCCTGTTGACCAAGGGGTCAGAAGGAGTGAGAGACTTATGAACCGTAAACAACAGCAGGATCCTCACACTACAGCAATGGGTCAGCAACAGGTACACTTTTCCACCAACAAACAGGGTGCCATCCCTAAGCAAAGGAACAACTTGCAGCAATCTTTTAAGGGGAAGCAACAGAAACAGTTTTTTCAGAGGCAGTAGATACCAGGAGTACTTATCACCTGGCTCTACCTCTGCCTCCTGGCTTTACTGAAGCCTCGGCTTGTGTGGTAAACGAGGTTCCTTGTGTGGTTTCACCTTTGCCTATTACTGATAACCTGCAGGATGTAGAGACTGATACTGTGGTTCCCCCCATTAACCAACGTATGGGCCCAGTTATTTCTACCAATCAACTTGGAGATTTTAATATCTTTAATTACTCCAACGTGCTGATCCCTGATGAACTGGCCGACCTTTTATCTAAGGGATACACCTATGTACCTCAACAGAAGTTCGATTTAGTGAACACCATCATCGATATTAAGATGTTTGCTCGTAAATTGAACTTTAACCTGCTGTTTGAAACTCGTGGTTTCAGTCATGATACTCCATCTGATATGTTTGTCCCTAGCATGTTTAACCCACCTCTGCACCCATTAGTACAAGCGTTTGAATCCACTTGTGAACTTGATTTAAGACATAGTAATTTGCATTTAAGTAAATGTACCAACGATTTAGGGAAGTCTGAAATGACCCTGTTGGAATATGTTAAGTTACATTCCTTAAGAATCTGTAAACCCGATAAAGGTGGTGGGGTTGTAGTCTTTGATCAATTAGACTACTTTGACAGGATGTTGGGCCTATTGTCTAATGATGCGTATATGATTAGTTCAAGGTCTGAGGTAAACCACGCATATCATAAAATTAAGAGCTCCTTGGATGAAATGTTTTTTGAGGGTAGACTTAACCAAGGTCAACACAAATACCTTACCACATTATTTCCCAGGTACTCTTGTATCTTTGGTATACCCAAGATCCACAAGGACCTTGTTAATCCACCTATGCGCCCACTCGTTCATGGGCTGCTCTACATATCCTTGTGCCAAGCTGGTTGATACTATCCTGCAGAAGTACCTTGAGGATGAAGAGCAAATCTGTAAAGACTCTTGGTCTTTTCTTGATAAGTTAAACAACATTCCATTCAGTAGAGAGTACAATTTCCTGACAATAGATGTCAAGGATTTATACACTTGTATACCTTTGCAGATAGCTTTGGACTGGGTGGCCTTCTTCCTTAAGAGTAAGGGTGCCCGCCCATGAAATATCCCTTGTGATTGAATTGTTGGACTTGATCCTTTATAACAACTATTTTTTATTAGGAGAGAATTTCTATCTACAAAAAACTGGGGTGGCTATGGGGTCCCCTTGAGCCAGCTTAGCCAACATAGTGATGTCATACTGGGAAAGGAGAACATATTAAACAATGAGTCGGTAGTAGTGTCTAAGATCAAGTACTACACCCGTTACCTGGATGACATCTTTATTTTATTAGAGGGTGAAGAAGCTGATAGCCTGTTATTATTAAATTTACTTAATAACTCCACTGACTTTTTAGTTTTACCTCTTCCTTCAACACTGAGGCAATAGCCTATTTAGACGTATGGTTGGCGAAAAATGACATCTTGAATAAATATGTGGCCAGCATATATAGAAAGCCTACCTACTCTAATTCTTTTCTTCATTTTAGTAGCTGCCATCCTAGCTACCAAAAAGGTCTGTGGCTAAGGGTCAGCTGGAAATGGCAGCCCGGATGGTGAGCCTGGACGATGACTTTCTTAGGGAATGTGACTTACTTAAGAATATGTTCCTTCATAGAGGCTATCCGCTTAACTTATTAGACAACTTAGTCAATGAGGTGATTAACAAAGATCCAGTGGGTTTTACAAACCTATACTGAACATCAGTTCTTCCGGGTTGGCCGAGTCTAGGTTAGAATGTATAGGTGGAACTACTCCTATACATAATAATAACACTAGATTAATTCTTACATATTGTCCAAGTAGTAGGTCTATTATGGACATCATTACTAAGAACTGGAACTTGTTCCGTTCAACCTTGCAATTTTGAACAAACTGGGAGTTAAACCTGAGGTTACATATAGAAGGGTAAAATATGAAAATGTTGTTGGAACAACCTGAGCGCAGAGTACCCGACTCCTGGGATGTTCAAATGTCAAAACTGCAATCAATGTCGTCACATTCTTGAATCAAACCGATTTGACATTGATAATATTAGATACGACATTAGATGCAGATGCACTTGTAACTCTAAAATGGTGGTCTATGTGGCATTATGCCAAAAATGCACAGGTTTTATGTAGGTAAAACCGGCGTAGATTTAAAGATCGGATCTCTGAACATCAATATGCAATTAATAAAGCGAAAGATGAAAATGCTCTTGCTAAACATATCATCCAGCATAAAGACCACCATTTTAAGTTTATGGTTATAGAACAAATGCATGACACTATTAGAGGAGCCCCTGTACACCTATTATTAGAGGCGTCTGAATTGCGATGGCAAATTAGATTAAATGCCTATGCTCTACCAGGTCTCAATGAAGGCTGCTCTATTAGCAGATTCTTAAACTTAAGAACCTGGTTAGATAGTCTTTTTGCCTTTATGAGTTTGTAACACACTCTAACTGTTTTGTGTTTTGTACTTGTTTACATCAGGTAGTGGCTAGTGTCTATTTAGATGATAGGCTAACAACTGGCTGATTTTATGATTGTCTAGTTTAATTTTAATTTTAATATAATGTGAGTGATTGAACTCAAGTCCTGTGAGCTTGCGTTTTAACTTTAAATTTTTATTCATGGTTCAAGGTGTGCCTGATTGGTTAATTGAACCTTTGACTTAATACTGCTGGATATTTAAGCTGCTGTTCAGTTAAATGTAGTTTGTAATACTTTTTGTCTGAGGAAGTCTGTGTACACCACAGACGAAAAGCGCTTCATTAAATTCAACTTAAATTCAACTTTATTTTCCTGTGACTTCTGTGGTACTTCTGTGTGTTGCCCTATTGCTGTGAATCCTGATATTATTGCATCGGGAGTATCCCACACCTTCCGACTAACCAGATCCATTAGTTTGTCGAAAGGTGGAGACACCCAAGAGGCAGAGGGTTGAAACCCAAAAGCCTTCAGGTACACCGACTCCTCATCAGAAGGGTTGACAGTGGGCCAGTCGCACCTCTGTTTAAGGATCTCCAGGATGTCCACAAAGGAGACATCAACAGAGGACGACTTGGGGGACCCCTCCGACTCCTCGAGGTCAGTGTCCGATGTCAAAGACTCATCCTGGGAGTCAATATGCTTCCTCTTGCATACCCTCTTCCGAGGAGGCACCTCAATAGGACCTTCTGGGGAGGCCCCGGAACAGTGGGAGACACCAGCCAGTGGCTCCTGAGGCTGTGGTTCTCTGCTGTCTCTGGAGAGAGTAGGTACTGAAACCGAAGTGGGAGCCCTGGGGGGATGAGTGCTTGTACCACTGGCAGGGGCTGTACATTGCGACAGCTCACTCCTCATCACTTCAAAAGCCGACCTCTCCAGCGCCGAAGACCCACTCCGCTCCGAAGAGACAAAGGATTGTGCCAGAGCCTCAGCCATCGGCTCCGAGATAGATGCAGGGTCTGAGCTCACCCTGGCCGGTGCACTGAGAGGAAGGCTCAGAACCGATGAAGACTTTATTCAAATCCCCCCCATCGGCATCGACAGAAGAGCTTTGGTCCCTGGACACGACAGACAGAGCTGAGCGTGTCGGAGCCAAACACGGCTCCAATGCAACAGCAAGGGGAGCCGGAACCGAGGTTTCCTACATTGGTAACAAGCACTATGGCTCCGAAAAGCCAACATGGCTTGGAGGAGGAATCATGGATGAGGGCAAAACTGGTTTGAGTGGCTCCGGAGCCGACTGGATCAGAGCCAACAAAAATTTAGGCAGAGTAGATGACTTCAGGAGTCTCAGTACTACCCTCTCCACATCTTCTTCTGAAAGACTCCTGGAAGATCTGGAAGATAAAGTTGGGGATCTCAACCTAGCAGGCACTGGAGATTAGGGATTCTACTGACAGGTTCTGAGCAGAAGAGTCAACTATTTCCAAAGGTTCAGCAGTCGACATCGAAGCACCTGTGACCGACTCTGAAACCATGGTGCTCTCCTTCGGCTCCGAAGACTGAGGAGTTGAGGAGACAGATTTTGTTAATTTGGAAGGCAGCTCTGAAACACCAGCCGGTGCCGGAGAAGGCCTTTTTGAACCTTTTGATTTGGAGTCAGATCTGGACTTTGAAGACTTAGAAGAAGAAGCCGACGAACCAGATAAGGCTTCCTCGAAGGTTGGCTTCAGAAGACCCCTGAGTATCAGCTTGTTCTTTCCCTCCTGCAACACTCTAGGAGAGAAAGCATGACAGAACAAACATGATTCCTGCAAATGGATGGCTCCCAAGCAGTAGACACAGCTACTGTGGCCATCCGTTAATGACATTTCCTGGGAGCATTTCATGCATTTTTTTAACCCAGAGGGTTTATGCTCCTTGCTATCCTTAGGCATTACAGACACACATGCAAAACCAGAGGAGAAAAGAGAAAGAGAATAACTGAGGACTAGGTCCTCTAACTAAAACGGGCCTAGCCCTACAGAAGAATTATGCGAGGACTAGGTCCTCTAAGTTAAACGGGCCTAGCCAGGTGTAAGAGAAACTAGGTCTTTCAACTAAAAAACAGACCAACAGACAGAGATTCAGTCACACAGAAAAATTTTCAAATAAAATTACAAATGAAGGAGTAACACGAGGACTAGGTCCTCTAAGTTAAACGGGCCTAGCCCTGTGAAAGAACTGGGTCTTCTAAGTCAAACAGACCAAGTATACAACACCACACACACACACACACACACACACACACACACACACACACACACACACACACACACACACACACACACACACACACACACACACACACACACACACACACAAAACACGTTCAATAAAACAGGAAAAAAATTTGCAACTGCAATCGTAAATAAGACTTTAGCGGATCCCAGCCAAAGACCACCAGTTAACAATCAACCGATTAACAGTAAATTAATCAACAGGAGCCCCTGTTGATTAAGAACGGCGAAACCACCAAAACTAATGATCTAGGCAAAAAAAAGTGCAACTGCGCTTAACTACTGGTACAAAGAATACTACTACTAAGTTCAAACAAGACCACAGGTCAATTAAGGTAAAGCCCTATATATATATATCCACTAAATAACAGTAAATATACAAAAAAGACACTTATTAATGAAAAAATTGCAAAAGACTTAGGCAGAGCCAAGAGAAGCACATCTAAACTCGTCGACACAGAAAACGAGATCTGGGGATTGCACTGGTGCACCATGGGATACCTGCTTAGCCACGACCCAACCAGAAGTCTTCGAGCTTGAAAATCGTCCGAGTTGGTGCTGAACCCGTATGTAAAAATGAAGGTGAGATTGGACTACCTAACATCAGATTCTACACTAATTGGTACTGATTTGTGAAGGTTACTACACTAAATACAGGTGATCTCATTTATGCTAATTAGATGCATGAATGTTACATTACTTGTAACTACTTACACTTTTTTAAGCCTCTGCAATAGCCATACTGTTGGCTCCATGACACACAAGAGAAAACAAGACTGAGATCCAGCTGACCCAGGATGGACTAACGACCCGATCACTGGAGGAAACAGCTAGTCAGGATGGGAGTGATTGGCTACTCTTGGTTCATCAACCCACGGAGTGGGAAGCAACTTCATTCACTCATATAATGTTAAAGTAGCAAGCCATAATGCATACTCACTAATCAGCATGTATTGCAGCAGGAACTGCACGTGGGCTTACTATTTTACTTATTTATTTTATTTGCATTTGTTTACCGGGAGGTCTACTGGGCCAGGGTGAGCCCATTTTCAGTAGAGGCCTGGGGAGAAAAGCTTCAAAACAAACATGATAAAACTACGGAATCAAAATACAGAAATCAAGCAGTGATGGTACAGAACACTACTTTACAGAATAGGTGATACAAAAAAATAACTAGTATACTAGTTATATAGATGTTAAATTTTAAATACGCAGGCCAAACATGAATACAATTGATGACCTAGGTTAGTACCGAATGTCTGAATATTACAGTATTGCAGTTCTGCAGTACAGAGGAAACGCTAGAGAGCAGCAGTTAAAGATTCTGACAGTAAGGTACAGCCTTAGAACAACTGCTATATAGGCATCAAGATTGAATAGGAGATATAGTAAGTAAATCTGATTTAGTTAGATTATGTGTGACTGGGTGGCACATACTGGACTTAGTAAGTTGAGCACTGAATATATATATGAGGAGTCTGAGCCATAAGTGAGCTGGGGAGAAAAAGTAGGAAGGCTAGGAATATTATTTATTTTCTTTTTTTTTAGTCAATGCTTGTACATGTACATAGCCAACGGGAGATCAGGTGACTAAATTGGCGTAGCCTGAAAAAAAGAAGCAGCAGAAGAAGGAGAAGAATAACTTCTAAATGAATGAAGAAAGGAGGGGATTTTACCAGAATCTGATCATCTTTGCACACAGACTGGACATTAAGCCCTTTGAAGCCACTACAGAGTGATCAGAATCAGTGAAGGTTCATCTACAATTACCCTGGCCAACAGGAAGCAAGTGTGGAAAGTGAATCAAGAGCGAAAGAACGCCTCCAAAATCCACTCCTTATAGGTCTGATGACTGAAGTACACATGAGAAATCACTGAATTTCCCCAAATGGTAACAATGTCAGCCTGTACAAGATTTCACTTTTGAATAATACTTTTGCATGCCAAACTAGTGATGTATCAGCATTTTAAGGAAAGAACTAGCCATACACTGAGGACTTCTGCTAACTCACTCTCTATTCTGAGGACAAGAACTACCTAATGGTAAATTTCTTGATACAGGGCCTCATACAAAGGAGGTATGACTCTGTAATCTCCCTTGCTTTTTTAGGTAAAATGCAATTGCCTGATTAATGGACCACAGAAAAAATGAAACACTCTCCGGCAGCCTGATGGCACAGATGCACAGCATCTGCCTGTGCAGCTGGTGACCTGAGGTCAGGAAAAGGCTCTTGCCATTAGTAGGGCCAGCCAGGAAGATAGGATTAAATGGCCAATCGCCAGCTCTCCTATCTCTAATGGAAGTTTCATGGACAATTGCCTTTGTGACCTCTAAAGTAGACCACAAACTGCCCTGAAGCTCAGCAGTTAAGAGGGAGGAGCATGAAGGAAATGCTAGAATCACTGCATCTTGTTCTTATAGGTCAGGGATTGTGACTGACTGCTGACACAGGATGCTGAATCCCAGCTCTCAGTTATTGGAACCCCATAGCATCTTCATTCCTGAGATTCTATGAATGTATGCATTGTTGCTTAAATGTTTAACCTTGTTTTAATTGTGGAGCTTTTCTCCCCGGGCCTCCACTGAAAATGGAAATTATCCAGCTGGACTAGCCCGGTCAACAAATGTAAAATAAAATAAAAATAAATAAATAAATAAAATTGCCTTAAGGCCAAATCCCCAGGAAGTCGGGGAGGCCACCTGGTGAAGACACAAGTTTGAGCTCGTACTGTAAGGAGCTACACAGATACCCATGAGTTGCAGATGGGTGGTGTAGAAACATAACTAAAAGGACAGTGGCAGGATTGTGATGGGAGTGTGGGAGATTGACTATAAAAACACTCTTCATAATGATCTCCAAATCCTGAAGAAAGAACAAGACTGCTGTTTATCTGAAGGCGCTTTTCCAAAGGATCGATAATTCCTTGATCTACATGGGGATCCAAATGACCTTGCTATCCCAGTATAGAAACATTTATCATGATGGACATTTATGAACTGAGGAGAGATTGGAAAATTACTGTAGATTTGATGCAGACAGCCACTAGTTCAGGGTCAAATACAATGTTACAGTCCCATAAGGTGAAGCTTTGAGTGTGGTAACAACTCTTCTTGTACTGGTTTATGATTATCGCAAGAGTACTTTCATTTTTAGACCTGCTAAAGTAACCACAATGATACAAGCTACCACAAGGAAAGGAGGGAAGAAGGAAGCAAGACTAAAATTTGTGTCACTCCAAAGTACAGCTTCCCAGGTTGATGAGCTCCTAGAGCCTGTATAGTAGTACAAATGCCAGACCTACTGGTGAAGTGCTCTTCTATGAATTCGATCCTTTGAACAAGACATAAAGTGCACCTGGCCAAGATGACACAGACAGCTAACAAATGCAGTCAAGGCAGAAATTATTTTGTATCAGAAATTATGTACTGTCATTTAGAAGATATTGTGTTTGAGCTTCTAGGACTCATTATCCAAATATGGAAAGTGTAAAAGCTCTCCAAATTACATGTCTGACACCAGCACTCACAGAACTTTGATAACTATCCCACTCCAGTGCAGAAGACAATCAAAACTGGAAATCTGACCCAGGGAAATTGTGATACTCTGTAGTGCTTAAAAATCGTCATAATTTTGTTCAGGTACAAGCAGCACCCTATTAGCAGCAGATGGAGGATGGAGTCGAGGGAGTCCGCTATGAAACTGCTATACTGCAAGTGGTGGCTGGATAGGTTCAGGTCCAGGAGTGGTGTGTATTGCCAATTTTTTGTGGACACTAATAACATGATAGTTAAATCCAGGTGTAACTTTGACTTTACACATAGTTTCTGCTATTCTTTATTAGAGGCAAACATTTGGTCTGTTGCAGATTTGTTTGAGATTAAATGCCCAAATGGCCAAAACAAATGGGTTGGAGGATATGTCAGAAAAGTGTTTAATTCTAAGAAAGGGCCATAATACAGAGACTGTCTTGTTTAGACTTCTGGAATAAGGTCATTATAGGCAACTGCAAAGAAAATGTGTCTCCCTCTTGTCTCTCTCTCTCTCTCACACACACACACACACACATACATACACACACACACACACACACAAACACACACACACACACACACACACACACACACACACACACACACACACACACACACACAGAGTCACAGAGACTCTGGTCCACTTATCTGATCCAGAGGACGTGTAGGGATAGATGTAGTCTTCTTGGAGATTTAGTTAGTCTCTACAGGTTCGGAAAAATGACCTGCCTCCTCACACCTTTCTGCAGCAATACTAGAAGATCTGCATCAACTTGTTCTCAGACCAGCCAAAGTGTAGAATTCCACAATAGTACAGAGACGCATCCTCTACTTCAAGTCTTCAAAGAGTATCTCTGGCCTGAAAAGGGGTATTCAAAATTTCCTGCTTCTAATCCTTTTGAAGGAAGGAAATGTATGTCCAAGTTACTTAGACATACAACTTTTATTCTGCAGAAGACTTCATATAACAGTCTACTTTCGTACTATGTCCCACCTTGGTTTGGAATTGCTTTTGACACAAAACCATGGAATGTTGTAAATGATTAAAGAACCCTGGATAGTATAACTGGTGAGAAAGAAATGGAGGCCCAGGTGGTAAGCATATACCCTTACCCTAGCGTGGGCCTCAGTGAATGTCATTCCAGCAAATATGGTTTGCGATTTTTTTTAACCAGGCAGTACATATCAGGAAAGATATTCCCACTATCTGGAATTCCTGTAGAAATTATTTTAAATTAAAGTTTCTTTAAACGACATGGTGATATATAATCAAAATGGAAATAATACATTTTTGTGCCATTACCTGGCAAAATTACAGTGACTCAAAGATAATCCAGGATGGCACAGTGAGCAGCACTGCCACCTCACAACAAAAGGTTTTCTAGCTCAGTTTTCAGCTGAGTTGCCTTCTGTGCAGATTCCAAAAGTCCTCCATATGTTTGTGAGGGTTTTCCTCAGGTACTCCAGTTTCCTTCCACCTCCCAAAGATATGAAGAAACCAAATCAGTGAATCTAGGTTGTCCCTGGGTGTGCCTGTGGTGTGTGTGTGTATATTTACGATATGGAAAAAAGACCTTGCAATTTATTTTTGTTGTCTACTTGCATAATAAATTCTGAAGATGGCAGTCAGTGTTCATTGGGTGGCTATAGGAAATGGACATTACTCATGAAATATGGATGGATAAATGGAAAGATAATCCAATGGGAAAACAGCAACTCTCTGTATCAATAGTCTTTCCAGTGACAATGCATTTCAAAGAATAGGTTAAACTGACAAGTTGCTAGAGTTTGACCCAGAGTTAGTCTTCCTTAATGTGTTAGTGTGTTAGAATAAAATTATATTTCTATTTGGGAGGCCAATGACTTTGGGTTGGTAAATATCTAGATCACTAAAGATTCATCTGAGAAGAAAAGGATATGGCCTTTTTGGCAATGTGTATAATATGACAACTGATAACAGAATGATCTCTTATGACATCCAAAAGTATAGCAAATTGCATGCTCCCTAAGACTAAAGGAGGATTCAGTTAAAAACATTTTGCATTACAGTATGCACATGTTAATCCAATGCTGCTATAAATCAGTGCCTCTCAGGTAAAGTAGAACGCAAACATGGGTTCTGCTGGATTACGGATTATGAGTACAGCTACAAATCCCTGCATCAATCATCTGTCCCTCTGTAATGATAAGAAACATTATTTACTTCCTGTATACTAGCCTTGTCCAAAGATACGGTTACCATGTGACTAAGGTCATAACTGCAACCAGCTTAAAAATGAGGCATGCTTTATGTCTGTTAGTAGGCCCAGACTGATGCAGCTTCTCTACAACTAGTGTGTTGGGGTTCTCGGCTCATGTTTCATTTTTGCCTCTCATTTTTAATAATTGGGGATGAAATTCATGCCATGTTTTTAGTGTCATCAGTGACTGTGTCATCCCCGACTTGGTAAGGCACACTAGAGCACACCAGGAGTCTATTAACAAGCTCTAGGTGATGTGACTGAATAAGGTCATATACTAAATGAAACACAATACAATCCACAGGGTAGTGAGAAAAGAAAGGAAATAAGCATGGCCTGGAAAGAGAAACCATATGGGTTAATCATATTTTACAGCTTTATTTAATAGATGTCTTAGTTTCCAAATCACTACTATATAAAGCCCTACCAAAAGTCATGTTCTTGACCTTATCTGCACAGCTCATTCCATCATATACATACAGACCCATTTCCAGACAAAAGATGGGAAAGTCTGTCTAAAGGCCTAACAGCACTCTCATTAAAAGAAAGAATGTCCAGATGTTATTCTTTGAAATATGTAAGTTAAGTTTATAATATACCCGCAGAAACCTAATATAGTCCCCTCCATTCCTCTTACTAGTTTCATGTAGTATCTTATCAGGTATTTGTGACTCACATCACACAGACATTTGTTTAAGAAATTGCTTACCCTGGCAGCCTTCAATGCAGAGCCATCTGCATTGTGCCTGCTTCCTGATCTACTTTTGCTTTTCACGATGTAGCATTTTTCACAATATCCACCATACAGAGAATTTCCCAGCATGCCACAGCCAGTGGCCAAGCAAACTGGCATGGCTATAAGTTGTGACGATATTGTAGCACGCTGAGCACTAGCAGCAGGTAATACTTCAGCCATGGGAAGACACTTCAGTCCTTCTTTACGAATTTCACCTGGGGAAAGACATGTTTTCAGTGTTGTATAGCCTACATCCAGATAACAGAAACACACAGCTATGTTACAGAAATGCTTCTGCCCCAACACATCATGTTGTTATTAAAGGAAAATGACAACAGAAAATACATGCAATTACCTTAAAGTAGGTTGCTCTTATAATAAAAGCTTATCAGGACGTAACATAACATTATTTGTTATTTTTTTAACTTTCTTTTCCATTCCACTTCTTGGTTTGATTCACTTGCACTGCAACAACTGAATTATCCTGCACAGGTAAATTACTACAACATATAATTATTTACTCCACTGAATGTTGTAAGCTCTTTCTTTTAAGACTTTAACTGTACCACTTTTTATTTTACTTTTCACTTCTAACAGGGGGGCTGCTTTGATGCAGTGTAAATCATTTCTGATGAGTTTCAGATAGTCATGCCCACTGACTATGTAGTGTCCCAGAAAGCAAATTAAGACTGAGATATGGAAGATATACATACTGCTACAGGTAAAACAGTTTTATTAGTTCAGTATGACTCTATCACATTAAATGAAAGTTATGTACTTATACTTACCATAATCATACATCTGGAAGGGCAAGACATTCTCATTAAAAGCAGGACTACGGCAGAAGATGTTACCACCACTTTGCACACAACACCATTTTGGGTGGCCATTGTCATTCCTCCTATCCCTTGATGCTATGCTGTGCCACAAAATACAAATACAGATGTGCACCACTCAGAGGTGAGACTAAATGGACAAGCTTTGAACTGGCAGTAACTGACCTCGTACATGGAAGTGATCGCCCTGTGTTGGGTTCCTCCCACCTCCTATAAACATGCCTGTTACTTCCACCTCAAGAATGGAAGGTACTGGATTCAAACCCAACCTCCCCAGTTGAACTTGACTTCAACTGCACAGTACATCCAAAAATCTGAACAGAGTTGTGGGTAACAGTACATGATCTAGGTGGTACCTACTGAGGGAAGACTTTTGTAGACCAACTGCTTTAGGCATCAAACTATGGTGTGTAGTATCCTCTACACAGGAGAACATATATCACATACTATATGCAGTATACTGTACAACCACTCAAGAGTGTAAAATTGGTTCTAGATGATTTGATCACCTTGACTAATTTTTGAGAAATAATTGGTATGGGTATTTGCCAGTGCTAAGTGGGTTGAGGACCTTGCCTACTCTGAAGTACTCCAGAGACCTGTGCTAATGGAAGGGTTTTCTGTGTCCCTATTGGCCAGTGTATGCCTGCAATACAGCCCAGTAGCTCTGGGCAAATAAGCTACTGGCCAACTGGTGTTCAATAGCCCAGCCAGGGTAACTTGGGATAATCTGGTTGAGTAAAGCTGAAAATAAAACCAATCAATCTGCAAAAAGGAGCTAGACTGCTGCCCTGAAAATAGGTTCACTGACAAGACACAGCTTGGAAGTGGATGACATAATGGTAAGTATGAAACCAGACATCCTGTGCATCTGGAAGGCAAGTTGGAAGGGCAGTGCAGCCAAGTTACTTGGGCTTGGGATCCACAGTCTACTACTCGATGGGGGGACAGATTAGAAATGATTACGGAATTGTGGGAAGAAAGAGAGACTGAGTCTTCTGAAAACAATGAGGAATGTTAACAGAATTAGTGGAAGAGGCATTATAATCAGAGTCCACTGTGTAAAGATAGGGAAGTATTCATAATCTCTGCCTATATCCCAGAGCAGGGTTGTGATGTTGAAGAATAAAGGGTATTCAGGTAGAAGCCGCAAGACCTACAAAATGCAGCAGGATAAAGTGAATTGGCGCTGATAATGGGGGGACCTGAGTACACATATTGGGACTGACTCAACAGGGTATGAGGATTGGCTGAGTCCATATGAGTGGGACAACAGGAATAAAGATGATGAGGCCAAGATAGACTTCTGTCTGGCAAATGGCTTGGTGGTAGTCAATGCATGGTTCACCAAGACAGACAATTACTAGATCGCATGCAAAAGTGGTCAACACGCAGCTCAGGCAGGCTTCCTCTTAGTAAAGAAAGGACATTGGTGTAGAGTCAATGATTGCAAAGTCATCTCCAGTGAAAGTATCAGCCCTTAGCATAAACAACTGGTGGCCACAATCACCTGCAAGTAGTGGATAGAGAAGGCTTTGTGGTCAACCGAGTCTAGTTTGAAGACCTGGAAGTTGACTGGCTTGAAAGCAGAGGAGTTCAAATAAATGCTCAAGGTTCTAGCACCTCAGAAAGAAAAGGCAATAGATGGAGTTGAAGAATGGCAGAGACAAAAACATTATGTGTGGTGACTACAGATCATGTATTCTTTTCAGCCAAGTATGGAAATAAAGTACATAAGAAGAGCTGACAGTGAAATGCAAAAGTTCAAGAAGTTATCAAAAAAAAAAGACTGTAAGAAGAAGTGGAAGACAGAAAAGACAAACCTGGCTAAGAAGGAAAACTGGCTGGTTAACATAGAAGCTAAGAGAGTAGTTGCAGAGGCAACATGCAAAGCATCAGAGGAACTTTATCAACTTCTGAAAAGTAATTCAGTAGATGGCACAAATAAACTCTATCAGGTTGCAAGACAATGGCAGACAGGTAAAGAAGATAGTCATCGGTCACTATTTATAAAGGATATAGGCAAGAGACAGATGACATCAAAGATATATGGAAGGAGTACTTACAGCAGCTTCAGATTAAAGAAAATCCCACAGAAGTTGTACTGCCCTATGAACAGCCTACACTGAAAGAGGAAGAAAAAAAATCACCCTAGAGGAAGTAATTGTTTGTTGTTTTCTTTCTTTATTTGTTTTTGTTGACTGGGATAGTCTGACTGGGCACAGCCCATTTTTTGAGCTGACCCGGGGAGAAAGGTTCCATCTAATTATGGTCTGCATATTATATAAACAAGTACTATTTATAACGGCATAGTATACATGCAATTACTATTTACAATAACATACTATATACACATATATAATTTACAAAAATATACTATATAAACATGTACAATTTACAATGACATATTTAGTTGTCAACTTTGTCTATCACATTACTATATGAAGAAGTCTACAGGTGGTTAAACATTATGTCAATTGTTTCAAGTAAGAATAGCAGTAAGGAAAATGTAGTCAAGAAAAGAAGCAGGCTTGGCTGAAGTTAAAGCAGATATGATCAAGATGTTGAGTGAGTTAGGATAGAAATGACTCCTGAGCATACTCATCACAGAATGGTGAGAAAGGAGTATCCCACATGACTGCAGAATATGCATTCTAGTACCAGTGTACAAGAAAAAAGTGGGCATTCACAACTGTGGACAGTAGAGATTTAGCAAATGCCTCTTCCACTGCATGAAAGTGGTGGACAGGGTGATGGATAAATAAATATGCAGAGTAGTAAAAGGCAAGATGGGAGATGAGCAATTCAGATCCAGCTAGGCATTCGTAAACTTGAAGAATGCATATGACAAGGTCCCAAGAAAGCTGATTTGAGCAGTCTCGCGAAAGTAATGTACAAAGACCCAATGACA
The DNA here is from genome assembly GCF_019279795.1 of Protopterus annectens. Lineage (NCBI taxonomy): Eukaryota > Metazoa > Chordata > Ceratodontiformes > Protopteridae > Protopterus > Protopterus annectens. The sequence goes on along the minus strand of NC_056727.1, from coordinate 969,227,346 downwards.
AGTATAAACAGTCTTCAGGCTCACAGAGGAGTTTTTAGTGGGAGTGGATATGCATCACGGTTCAGCTTTGAGCCCACTGCTGTTTTCATACTGGTGATGGATTGCTTTAGAAAACAGGTTGTAGAGAGAGAGACAGATCAAAAAAAGATGCTGCTGTATGCAGACAATGAGGCACTTCAACCAGACTCTGATCAGGAACTTCAGCAAATGATAGGGAATTGAAATACAAAACTGAAACTACATGGAATGAAACTGAATAGAAACAAATCAGTTGTCACGGCAACAAATGGAGAAAATCAGAAGATAGATGAAAACTGAGACAGAAAGGAAAGAACGGAAAAGGCTGATGGTTGAGGAGAATGTGAATGTGAATGACAATGTCAAAGCTAGAATCAGAGGTACTGCAGCCATCTGGTATAGAGTGTCAGGGGAAGTGTGAGACTGAAGAATGCCAAAGAAGCTGAAAAATAAGGAACTACTGTATGACACATCAACCTGGGCAGTGAAGGCAGAGCAGCTGAGGAAACTTGAGGTGATGGAGCAAAGTGCCTGAGATGGGTGGTAGGATGTACATTATGGGACAGATGAAGTAATAAGGACATCAGACCAGTCACCAAAGTAGCTCCAATTGCAGAGGAGGTCAAAGAGAACAGGCTACGGTAGTTTGATCAATTATGCAAGAAAGCAGAAGACAGTCTGATGAAGATGATTTGGGAGAGACAAAGCAAGAGGAAATGAGGACTTCTAGCTAAGAGATGGATGGATTATCTAACAGAAGACCTGTGACATTTAGGCAAAACAGTTGAGGAAAGTAGGAGAATGGCACTGAATCAAACGTCAGGGTGAAAGTTGATGAAACACTGTGACCCCATGTACAAAAATGGGTAAGAAGAAGTTGATGATGATAACGATGACAAGAAACATGGTTTCTTAAGGGTGATCTGAAAAGGAACATGACTCCGTGGAAGATTTTTGCGGGTCTTCAAAAAAGCTAGAGACAAGAAGTTAATTCCCTGAAATTAGATTTTGCAGCTACTTGGACTTTAACAGCAGACTTACTGAGTCTGTAATTAAATGTGGGCAAGACATTCAGTCCTTTTAAAGCAGCCTAGAGGGAAAAGCAGATTCACTTTTCTTTGAGCATTTTACACATAATTGACTTTTCAAGAGGAAATTATCTGTAGCACTGTAGGAGATCAGGATGGGCTGTTTGTCACCAGTGAAAGATTACAAAATATGTGATTAATTAGATGGAATGAATGACTGAATAGTTAATGTGGTGGGTGGGATACAAGGATCCTGAACAGATGCAATAGCAGTGGATTCTCTAATAGAAGCTGCAGAAGCACAGGAAGTAGTACATGATGAGAGCGACCTTTGACTTGCATTGACTGGCTTTCTGTATGGACCACAACATCAGGAGAAATGAGTGACAGCCATATAGGAGTCCAGAGGGCAACATCTGGATCACAAGACCACAGCATCCTTGGGATACCCCCTAGTGAAGGTATTAGGGAAATGAGCCTGATGCATTTCAAATTGGTTCTAGAGTCAAAAGTGTCAAAGCAAGGCTTGTTTCAGCATTGAAAATCCTTCTGTATCACCAAAGGGCTGAGAGAACCATTTGTGAAGCATCATCAGATAGTGGTCAAGCTTGTTTTCTAGTAAACTGCCCTACTCCAAGATGTGACTGGCTACTAGAAAGTGACTGGACAGCATAACCTAATCTCAAACATTCATGGGATAAAAACAGGTTGTCCCTGCTTGTGTAGCATACCAGTGCCATGCTGTCACAGTAGATTCCTATCACGTCTACAGGCAAGAACTCCTGAAAGGTTTGAAGCGTAAGAAGGACTTCCTTCATCTGTGCTATGTTGATGTGTAGAGGGACCATTTATGCTTCCTAATAACTCCCACTGTAGGACTGTCACATCCATAGTGACTGCCACTGAAGGAGCAGATATATGCAAGGGAGTGCATTTAAAGAGTTAGATGGGTGAATCCGCCATCACAGGTGTGCTTTTGAAAGCTTTCAAAATTTACACTGAATGGGACAAGAGATCTAACAATTGAAACCACTGAACTTTTTGAGTTGCAATGAAGTACTCCCATTTGATATTCTAAATAAGGTAACACGGGAATGGTAGCTGGCATGAAAGCCAGTACCTTGAGTAAAGATGGCCAGATGCTTACTGGGAATCCAGGAGTATGGAAACTTTGTGGTGAAAGGATTGTATGCTCTTTGTTGTAAAATGTGCCTTACATGTTACGGTTCTCAAATTGCAGCTGATGAAACTGAACTGATGCCAGATTCTGAACAGATGAGAAAAAAGTGCAGTTGTGTAAGACGAACTTACCATAACAGTAGCAGTTCGAATGATCACTGCTGCAGTAGCCTTAGTTGGGTCTACCTGAGTATACTGAAAATCCATTTAATCGAATCTTACTTAACCAAGACAACAACACAGAAACCTTACTTTAACAAACATTCACATCACTGGAATTTTAATCCAGGAAAGGAGGCAGTTGGCCGACATTAAAAAACAAACACACCAAAAGATGTCAAACCCACCCAAGCAGAGGGCTACGCCGACTCTGAGATTACAGTACAGTGGGGAAAAGGGCAAATATTGGCCAACTGCCTCATTTCCTAGATTAAAATTCCAGTGATGTAAACGCTCGTTAAAGTAAGGTTTTGGTGTTGTTGTCTCGGTTAAGTAAGATTCAATTAAATGGATTTTCGGTCTACTCAAGTAGACCCCCTTAGCTACATGGGTTGTATCCTGCCAAGGATATGACAGCTGGTCAGCTTTCAAAGTTTCAGGGCACATTCCACAAGCCCAAGCTGTCAAGCAGCACAAGCTAAGCTGACTAAAAGACAACTTTGGGTACAAAGCCCTTGAGAGCTTTCCTGCCAGCAGACAGAGGGAAGTTTAGCCCTGAAAGGGCAATGCTAGGAATAACAAAAATAAATGTTCAGATCCTGGCATAAAAAAATACACACAAAAAGGCAGGGGTGTACAGGGAGTGACTATTGCAGCAGTGATCATTCGAACATTTACTGTTGCAGTAATTTCAACTTACAGAACTGTACTATTTTCATCATATTGATCACTGCTGCAGTTGCCTTAACTGTTTGGATAGATTAGCACAGCTAACTACATTTGGGAGGTAAAAGGAGAAGAGTCCAGAAGCCCCTGGACAATGGTCCTAACAAAGCTCGATCTGGACCTAAAGAAGGAATGACGCTTATACTGTTTTGTAAAAGTATGTACAAAGGACTAAGTTGCAGTTTCTAGAGTACTTCTAGAATACAACCCTTTCCAAAAGGCCATAGATTAAACCAAAGCCCTGGAAGAGTGGGCCTTGATTCTTACTGGAATAGTTTTGCCATGATAAGTACAACAAATGCTAATAGCCTTAGACAACCATTTGAAACTAATCTGTTTTGAAACAGGTTGTCCCTTCTTCTTAACTTCACAAGAAATGAGCAACTGATCCAAAGATCGGAAAGATTTATTTCTATCAAGATGGTACTTGAGTTGTCTGTGGATATCCAAGGTATGGAGAAATCTTTCTCCCTAATTTCTAGGTTCAGGAAAGAAAATGGGGAGATGGACAGTTGGCTTAAAGTAAACTTGGATACAACTTTAGGCATAAAAGAAGGATTAGTTCTCAAAGAAATCCTGTCCAAGTTGAAAATGAGATAGGTTTGACTCGCCATAAGAGCTTGCAACTCAGATACCCTTCCTGCAGAGGTCAGAGTAATCAGTAAAACTGTCTTCCATGTTAATAATCTGAAGTCAGCCAGATTAGCTGGTTCAAATGGAGCAAGTTTTAGCTTCTCTACCACAAAATTAAGATCCCAAAGAGGGGGTCCAGCAGTTTTTCTTGGAGGGCTCTTATGCAAAATCCCCTTTAAAAAAATTGTGACGAGACTACATTCTGAAATGGCTGATAAACCTTGACAGAGGAATAAGAATGGCCATAGGATAGTTACTCGCACAAATATTGTAAAACCAGAGAACAATTAGCCCTGAGCTGGTGCTAGCAGTGTTGCTGGTACCAATTATTGAGCCTTTTCCATTTGCTAACATATGATTTTCTAGTAGCAGGCTTTCTTGCCTCCATTTGTACATCCTCAGTAAACAGGCACCTAAAAGGAATTAAGACTCTATCATCCAGGCAGTCAAATGAAGATGACTGATGTTGGGGTCTATCAAACACCCATGTTCTTGTGTGAGTAGATCCAGTCTGTGAGGAACATTGTGGCAATTGTCCCTGGCCATTTCAAAAGAATTGAGAACCATGGTTGCCTGGGCCAGAAGGGAGTCACCACAATGATCATGTGGGATTCCGTCTGAATCTAGAGAAGTACCCTGGATATTAGTGGAAAGGGTAGAAAAGCATACAGGAACATTCCTATCCAAGGGCAAGAAAGGGCATCTGTCTTCCAGGCTGTCTTGCATGGAGTTCTGGAACAGAATTTTGCCAGTTGATTGTTCAGAGAGGGGGCAAACAGGTCTACTTGAGGAACTCATTACACATGAACCAAATCTTGGAAGACCCCCTGACATTGTTTCCATTCATGACGGCCTGCCCTAGACCTGCTCAGCTTGTCTGTCACACAATTTTGCTCTGATGGAATGTAGGATGTCTGTAGACTGAGATTGTGCTGTGAAACTATATCCCAAGCTAACATGGCTAGTCCACAAAAGGGGTACAATCTAGTTCCTCCATGTTTGCTGATGTATCACATGACTGTGCTTTTATCTGTAACCACTTGAAGATGTCGCAGGGACCAAAGATGGTGTAAAGAGTTGAGTGCCTTGATCAAGGTGAGAATCTCCTTGATATTTATGTACATGCACCTGTCCTTGGTGTACCACATTCCCTGCACTTTAGCTCTCCTAAAACTGCTTTCTAAGCAAAGTGCAAAGTGTGACTGACTGCTTTGGAATAGGGAAGGAAAAGTAGAGACCTGGATCTAAGGATATCTGTTGTCTCCACCAAAAGAATTATCTTCTGACAAACCCTAGCACTGTGATTTGATAAGATAAAAGGTGTTGATGCTGGGACCATAGAGATTTCACAGACCACTGTATCTCATGTGGAGTCTTGCCAAGATATCAAAAGAATCACTGATACCATGAGACCCAAAATCCTCAGTTGTTCCGTCGCAGTGATTGAAGTCTGAGTGAAAAACTTTTGAAATAGATATTGAGGAGAAACTCTTTGAACTGAGGTGTCTAATTGATATCCCATGAGCATAATCCTGTGTGAAGAAGTCAAGAAAGTCTTTTTTTTTTTCCAAAACAATTTTATTGATTTTAATAATTTCAAAATTATAAACAATCACATGAAATCATAGTAAAACTATAACCTGAAAGCTTTAACATATATAATTTACATATTTGATATATACCAAACTAACAGAACTGAACCAACTAAAGTATTTACACAGACATCCATTAATATATTTAAAATGTGTTATTGTTATCTGTTTATAATGTATGTTGTCAATATGAAATAAACAAACAATGTAATTTGTTATAGAGATTCGTTCTTCTTCAACAAATTTTGAAATTAACCCACAATTGATGATTGTATGTTTGTTTCAGTTGTCCTTGAGTTCATAGTTTTTAATTGCAGTTGGCATACTATGTTTAACAAATTCATGAACTCAGAAAATGAAGGAGGAGATTCTGAAATCCAATTTTTTGTTATGGTCTTTCTGGCTATCGCCAGTATTGCCCATAACAGTGGATACTTCAGACACATTGTGGAACAGGAGTATTAAATATCACCAGAGATTTATTTAATGTGAAATTGTCTGAATAAAGTGCCTGTAGTAAGTCATTTATTTTTCCCCAAAAAGTATTTAAGGTATTACATTCGTAGAACATATGTGCCCAGTTTATGTCTATATTTTATATACATTTATTACAGATAATTTGTTTTTTTGTTAATTTCATCCATTAATTGAGGAGTATAGAATGATCTGTTTATATATCTCCATGTGTACAATTTCCAATTCAAAGATAAAGTAGTTTTCCCTGCTGATTGTAAGATGTTTGCTTTATCTAGATCAGTTGGAAAATTATTGTTAATAGAGCAGAAATAGTTCCAGAAGTTATGTGGACAACTGAACGTTTCTTCTCTTATAGTTCTATAAATAAAAGAAAGCTTGTCAGAATAGGTTTGTTTATGAAGTAAGACTGATTGAAAATGGTATAGTAAAGTACTAGATTTGTGTTTAGTAATTGATGAGATCAATTCTAATTTATTAGCTAGAGTTAGTAAAAGTGTTTGCATATCCAGCCACATTGTATTGTTTATTTGATATTCCTGTTATGTATTCAACTGATTTGGTTTTATAATCAGATGTTAGTTGGAACCAAAACTTAAGATCATTATGTTTAAATATGGTAATTTTATTTATGTCTGAAGTTATAACAGATTCTTGTGTGAATGCTATGGGAAATAAGAAGAAGACGCATCCTTTGTATCTGGGGTGTTTATATATGCAATTTTTTAAAATTTGTTATAATATTATGAATGTAGCTTGTACTATGATTGAGAGTTATGTGTATGGTAAAATAATCTTTTAGGATCCATAAAATTGGATTGCTTATTATTTCTAATTTGTGTGTAGATGGTCTTGATATTAGCTGCATTGCTGATGATACCCATAGCGGTTTCCACTTAGCTGAGTATGTAGTATCTAAAAGTTGTGTAACTGTTTTGATTATTGAGGCAATTGTCAAGAAAGTCTTTTGAATGTTCTCTTGGAATTACAGCTTGTGTAAGAGATTTCCTACCCAAGAAAGATTCTTGACACTTTGAAAAAGACTGTGAAAAGATAAGCAAGTCATCTAAATATGGAAAAATGCAGATATGCTGCAGCCTGAATTACATATAACTGGAACTAGACACTTTGTGAACACTCTTGGTGCAGTGAATAGTCCAAAGTGTAAGGTAGAGAACTTATAATGTGACCGAGATGCACAAAAGCTTAAGAAACTCTGGCTGAATATGGATGTGATGAAAAGCATGTTTTAAGTCTACATATATTACCAGGAAATGTGAAAGAGGAAGAAGAGGTAACAAGCTGTGAAGTGACCATTCAGAATTTGGGCACTATCACAAACAAATTTAGGAAAGAAAGACCCAGAACTGTTCTCTAAGCATTTTCATTCTTTTGCACTAGGAATGTCCTTGATTAAAAACTCTTCCCCACCTGAGAATGAGGAATTGGTTCTCACACTCCTCAGGACAGTATGTGATGAAGAACCAGTGGAAACAGAATAGTGTGATTTGGAGGATGAGGAATGATACCCTGGAAAGGGGGAATTTCCTCCCACTGCCATCTGTAACACTGATAAATGATTTTCAGAACCCATTTGTCTGAAACAATCTGTTGCCAAATAGAAAAATGAAGATTCAGACTTTCTGGAAGAAAAAAGGGGCCACGGTGGGAGGGGGGAGTCAGAAGGTCTCTCAAATAGTCATTCAGACTAGCTGGACTGCCCTTGGTTTTGGGAAGTTCGAGACTTCTGAGACCCCTTCCATTTTTCTTAAATTTCTGTTTACCTAAATTTTGTTGACACTGTTTATTCTGTTTTTTGCCAAAATTTGGTGAGCAGATAGAAAATCTCTTAGACGATTTGGAAAAGGAGGGCTGAAAAATCTTAGATATTCCCTGGATCAGCTTGCCTCTTTCATCACACTTTTTGATCACTTCTGCAGCAATGTCCAAGGGAGAATTTTAAATCGCATTTTTAACATAATCTTGGGGGTTCTGAGAATGCAGCCATGCATCCCTCCTTAAAAAGTACCAGTGGCCATAGCCCTGGAAGAAGTATCAACAGAGTCATGTACACACTGCAAACAATGAGTAGAGACCTGTGCAATATAAAAACTAAGTTATTTAAAGCAGAATTTTCCTCACAAGAAGAAACTGCTGATAAAGCTTTCCTCATACTTTCACAATTTGCCAGAAGAAACTTTAACATACTGGCCTGACAATTCAATATTCTGAAAACCAAAGTTGCAGAAATATACACTTTTCCCCATACCTATACAATTTCCCATAATCATCAGAAATAATTAACTAACTGCTTGGCAGCAGTGGGACCAGCTCAAGCTTTAGCTTCTGGGTCAGGTTTGGGAATAGTGTATAATTTTTTTTTTTTTTAAAGACTGAGGAACTGTATATATCATAACGGTCTTTTTGATGGCAGGTGGCTGACTATCAGGAAAACTGCAGCCAATAACACACACACACACACTCTCTAAAATAGACAGAACAGGAGGAATGGGTGTAGGTTCTGAAAATCCTTCTGTAACAACTCTCAATATTTTCTGAGGGACTGTAGAAACCTCAGGGTTCTCCCACTGAAAACAACGGCACATTCTATTCTGGTCAGGATCAGAAACTAACACTCTCCTATGTGTCTGAATCAAAAATCTGAGGATAAAAACCCTGCATCTATCCATGCATCTTTCTGTTCAGCTTCAGAATCTTGAAGTCTGAGCCAGACCTAGTAAACTACTTCTGTCCAAAGAAATTTGAGGAAAAGTACATACATGCTTGGATTTCTGTTTCTTTTTGACAGGAAAAATGGGGCCAGCTGTGTTAGCAATGGCAGCAGCTGCTTCCCTAGGGGATCAGCACAGCATTCTGTCACAACAGGGACACTTTCCCTGTTCCCTCTCCCAGGAGTAACAAAAGTGACTCTCCCTTGGCCAATGAGTGGGCCCCATTATCCATAGAGGACATGGCTAACCCACAGTCCACAGTGGCTTTATGAGTTACACCAGAGGGATCCAGGATAAAAGATGAGTGGTCTGAGGTACAACAAATGGCCACAGCAGTCACCTACCTGCAACTGAGGCAAATTGCTAACCTACTGTGGTGGCAAAGTCTTTGCTTAACTTTTTCTGTTTGTGGCTGGAAGAAGGATCAGTCATGGGACTTGTAGTCTGTTCCATGGTCAAGCTGAAAATTGTGCCTCTTTCCCAAGGAAGACAAGCAGCAATTGTCAGTAAACACTACCAGCCCACAACAATTTATTTTTGACAGAAAATAAGAGTAAAAAGCACTTAAAACACTGTCAGCTTCATCAAAGAAAAATAAATACAATGTCTCCACAGAAAAAAAATGTTTTTCAGTAACTTTACACTACTTTTAACTAATTAACACCTATGTGGTGTAGAACATCACACCTCTAACAGCCTACACACATCTTGCATTTCAGAGCATTTTCTGAAAAATAAAATAAAAAAGCATAAGATAAAACAACTTTAAATATTTGTAAACAATAAAAGCTATTATGACAGCACAATATCAATATTATCAGTAAGAAGTTTTCTTTACATTGATAATAATATTTCCATAAATACTGTAATATATCATAACCCACACAACCCCCAATTACATTCTTGCTAAACTTTCACAAAGAAATTGTCATAGCTTGTAAACTGTACCATATAATCATATATCATTAGAACATTTTTGCTAACCAGGCATAAGCTTTCTTATAACAATAAGACATTCCTCCATGAGTTCATGTTTATTGAGATATTTTCAGAATATGAAAAACATACGGTTCAATTTATAATTAGCAAAATAAATAACAATGAATATCTCTGAAGATGTACCATTTACTGTGCAAATATTGAATACAGCTTTCTTATCTAAAGTTTTACCTGATGTCAAACAACAGTTGGTATGTCACTTGTTTTTTTTAAGTAATAAGTACATATTGTATTATTTAATTTTCATAATTACTAACAAATAACTAGTAATACACCTCAGGTACAGTGTGATATAAATGGAGATTGACAGTACATTTTCCTGTCTCCCACTATGACATATCACCCCATATATCTCAATAACATGTAGGGCTTACTATTATGAAAATATGAAAATATGAATAATAAGTAAAAGTAATTTTTACACTGCAGAATAGTGTAGACTAACAGCATTAGTATTATTTTATTAATATCTCCTTGCACTTTTAATACTGTCTATTATTAGCTGGTAAGTCATTTAGTTAAAGAAGCCAGACCCCAAATATATCTGGGCTCCATAAGGAGCTATGGGTGTGAATAAGAAGTATACAAAAAGGTGCTATAAGCTTGAATGACTTAAACTGACAGAAAAAAAATGAATACACCATTTAAAAGTACATTACAGTCTCGGGACAGTATATTAAAACACAACACTACAACTTTACAATAACTTTCATGAACAGGAAAGTAATAAAACATCAACAAGTAAGAAAATGGAAATTTTCCAGAAAGGGAACTTATCTGCACAGCAAAGGAAACCATAAGCTAACTGTCAATTCCCGAAAACCTCAGAGGAGTGTACTCTGTCAGAAGTAATGCTCTCAAGGGCTGTGCACCCAAACTTATCTTTTAGTCAGCTCAGCTGGAGCTGCTTGAGAGTTTGAGCACATGGAAGGTACCCTGAAGCTTTTGAAGTGGTCTGTTATATCCTTGGCAGAATATAACCCATATAAGCTAAGGCCACTGCAGCAGATGAACATCTAGGAGTCAGTCATTTATGTAAGGTAACATGTTTCCTTGCAGTGTTTCGTGGGTTGCTCCAACAGACGTGCATTTGTGGAACATCCTTGGAGGCAGAGGTGAGAATAAATGGACAAGGCTTGAACTGACGGTAAGTGGCTCTACTTATAAATTAAGAAACCTATAACCGCAAGAAAATGCCTCTGCAATTGCACACAAAGACCGCCATGAAACACTCCAAAGAATGTAAACTAAGCAAAAATGTATTACAACTATTAAGCACTTTCATCTTAAAATAAGAATTCAGAATAATAAATACATTTCTAAAAGGTGACATTTATAGCAAAAATTTGACAGTTCATCAAAACAGGATATTATATTACTTCCTGCTACATTCCTTCCCAAAGAAAGTAAAGTAACATGCCACTGATTCCCTGTTATATCAACGCAAATAAAATTGAAACATGCATATATGAATTAAAATTAAAAACCTCCAATCAAAATAACCTGACGTTATACAAATACTCAAAAACAATAGTATTACATTTTATATGATGTTATAACATTGCAATTTTTAATGCATGCTACTGATTATGTTTAAAACTTTCAAATTGTATACCCAAATATAAAACCAAAAATGAAGTGAGTCACAACAGCATAATCTCATCTCTTAAATCAGTCTTACAACATTGCTGCTCTCATTTTCAAAACCAGAGCTAGGAAGATCTGGTCATTAAGACCTGGTGGGACACTGGCATTAAGTCGCAACTGCCAAACCAAGTCCCAATATTCTAATAATGTCTTTCATTGCCCCCCACAGGAATTGGGATCTACTTGTTCCAATGCCCAAAATAAAAATCTGTTCTTAAGTACACTTAACTGAAAGCCTGTAAAGAGCATTAGTTTCAGGCTTTTTTCTAATCTCAAACATATACTCATACACCCTATTTTTAATGGCATATTCTGTATTCCCCACATAGTAGGAGAAGCATATCTGGCAGAAAGCTAAATACATGATCCTTTTGGTGAAACAGTTAAAGTGCCTGTTTCCCCTAAAGGTTTCCCCAATACTGGGAAGACATAATTCCCCACAATGTGCCATATGCATACACTGGTGGCACCTACCACATCTATATGTGCCCTTTAAGCTATGATTACTAATGAATGGTTTCTCATTAGTCCCTTTTTCAAGGAAATTCTTGATATCAAGACCTCTTCTCTAAGTATATAAAAGGGGGGTGAAAAAACTGGTAAACCATGGGGTATTTTAGAAAGCAGGTCTCAAAATTTAGTAACAATTACTTGGCTATTAAACGTATCATTGCTGAATTTCAAAACAAGTGACCCGTTGTAACTGGTTTTGACCTTCACCCTAACTGCCTCGCCTTTTGACACAGGGTACTCAGATCGATCCAATCCACATGCATTTTGTGCATTAACACCCAAAAGGAGAACAAATTTAGTACCCCACCCTTTTAATCCTTCACTCTTTAGATCTTTAATCAAGGGTCCGGGGTATTCCGGCTCTAGAAAAAGTTCTTCAATATAATTCAATTCTTTTACTAAATCATCATAAACAGATGTCATGCGGGCTGCTCTGACCATCTGCCCTTAAGTATATTCTTCTGGTGAAAAGTTATTTTTCTATGAAGTCTAGATTTACATTTCCCCTTTATACAAATCTTTAAAAAGTGTGACATCCAAGTAATGAACTTATCACATCTTACATTATTTGTAAATTCTATGAAATCAGTAGTTTGGTTAACGTAAGTGATAAATTCATTCAGTTCTTCCCCAGCCCCTTTCCAAATATGAAATATATCATCCAAAAACTGTACATACAGAATGACAGATCAAAAATAGGGGAATTTAAAAATGTATTCTTGTTCCCAATATAATAATATCATGTTGGAGAAAACAGAGGCATAAGCAGCCTCCATAGCAACCCCACTTATACATTTATAATATTCCCCCTCAAAATACATGAAGTTATTGCTCAACACTATTTCCACAAATTCCATAACTAATCTTAAATCATTGGTGTTTAAAAACTTGCACGCAGTAAGAATGGTTTCACAATATTGTACATCCAAAGAATGAGGGATCACTGTAAATAAATCCTTAATATTAAAAGTTACTAACAGATGGTGGACAAGACAGAATTCATCAGCCACTTTTGCTAAAAAATCCAAACAGTCTGCCAAAACATGGTTATAAGATTTTAAAAGAAATTTAAGTTTTCTACCTATAAAAATGGCAAAGGGGTAGGTTTTGAACCGCAGCTGCCTCAACAGGTCTAAGTGGGGGATCCAAGACATTCTTATGAATCTTGGGTATACTGAAAATAGCTGGAATAACAGGTTTCAAAACTGTAAGAAAATTGTATACATTTTTGTCGCTCATACCTTGTAAAACATTGTCCTCTAAAACCATATCAATATTTCTATAGGCCATCTGTATCTCATTCCATGAAACCCGAGAGTAGCTCATACAGCTATTCAACTAATCTAACATTTTAGCTGCATACATCCAATATTCCATAATAATCACCTCTCCCCCTTTGTCGGGTTTCATACTGCAAATATCTTTGTTTTTGCATATCTCAAATAAAACTCTCCTTTTATCATGACAGAAACCATCCACTTTTTCATTTTAACATAATGCCTAATGTCCTGTTCAACCAGTGCTTCAAAGTTAACTAACATAGGGTTTAGAGGGGGATTGAATGTACTCTTCTTCCAGGCATCAGCTGGTTGACTGCGGAATCCCCAAAATTGTGTTCTAGATTGATTTTCCTTAAAAGTAGCTTCAGATCAATGAGGACATCAGTAATCAAAGTATGAGAAGATGGCATAAAGGTAAACCCTTATCATAAAACAGAAACATGGTTAATGAAGTTCCAGGACACTATAGTTGAAAACTTTTAACTGACCTAAGGAATGTATCACTCCGTCTGTAGGGACGATGTCTGCTGACTGCGAATTATTTGTATGACTCAATTTCTCCTTCCTCTTTCTCCCCTACCCTTACCCTGGGAATACCCAAATTCCTCCCTCGTTGGTCCTGTGTCCTGATGGTTGATATTCACTCAGTCTTTCAACTGGTTGGACCTCCATTCAAGGGGGATTCCAAAGGGTTATCTTTATTAAAGGGTAATTCATAAACATTGGATTCAACCTTTGATTCTATATGTCTAAAATCATGGTTAAAATTCATAGCAAAAGGGTTCTCTTTTCAAAAAACACCAGAACCATCATAGTTACCACCTAAAACATAATCTTTAAAAAAAAAAAAACTTTGTTTAGGTGCCTGATAAACCCACCCTTCAAAATAATCCTTTCTCTCTCTCAGGCTTGTTTACCTTCCATTTCTTAATTTTAACAACGTTGTCATTAGCATCCTTTAAAATAGAATAATATTTATTTCTATGTTCATTCTGTATAACATTATTCAACACATTAATTTCACTGAATAAAACTTTGAGATATTTATCATTATTTTTAATTATGGCCTTCGTACTATCAAGACCACAATTACTGAAAATGTCAATAAGTTCTCTGTGGAACTCTGAACCCGATTCCACATTGTTCAGATATTTACATACACGTAATCCCCTCGGGACTTGTTATTTGGCAATACTGTCCCTTAAAAATACATTGTCTACTATTAGAGCTTAATATTTTATATGTTTATTCTTTAACTTATCTCACATACCTCTATATGAACCAGTACCATCCTAACTGTGAGCTCCATGCACGTTGGAATAATTTAACCAAGTTTTAAAATCCATTTTAGTATAAGCAGATACCATTTGAAGCTGTTGCATTGGGATTCAATGACGGTAATCCAACAAACCCTGTTTTCTGAGTAGAACTAGAACGTTGACTGGTCACTACTATCCACTGAGTCAAGGAATCACACAGAGATCCATTAAGGACCTGAAAACATGGAATGATGTCTTAACTTCCCTTTCCCCTGTACAATTCAATGAAGTAATATCCATCTGTGTGTCATTTTGTAAAAAAAAAAAAGATTGATTAACTTGGTTAACTCACCCAAAAAATGTCCTTCCCAGCACCTCCCAAACTTAGTTTATACTGACATGGAGGTTGGCATCTTAGAGTTCTAATGAGATCATCCAGTTTCCTTCTGATATGCCTGAAGATGAAGGATTGTTCTGAGACCAAAATATAAGATTTCTTTGGAAATAAATTTGTTGATGGCAGTTAAATCTCGAACAAGCCTGAGGTCCTTTATTTTTTTTTCACACTAAAAAAACAACCTTGAGTAAAATCCTGATCCATTCTAGTCTGAACAGGCATACTAGAGGTCTCTTACTTGAGGAAGGCAGAAGGCCTCCATTCTTGCAGCTTGTTTTTGATAGGGTAGAGTATTGGTCAAGGGGAGTGACTATAGAAATGGCTGTGTGATAAAATGGAATCTTATACCCTGTGCACATTACTGGCTCTATACATCCATCATTGCTGATCAACTTTGAAGCAGGGAAGTGAAAGGATAAATGGTCCCCAACTGTCTCCAGAAAGGGGCTGTCAGGAAATATCTCAATGTTGCTGCTGGACTGCTAAAACTCTTTTCCTCTGGAAGTGTAACCCACTTTGAAGTTACTATGAATGTTTGAGCTCCTCAAAGTCTGTTGTTTTTTCCCCTGCTGCATGCTGTGACAGAAACAAAGTTGTTGATTCCTCCTTTTCATCCCAGAAAAGTGTCAAAATGGTTGAAACTTAAAACCACAGCACAGTGTTTTTTGCCCTCTCTCTCTCTCTCTCCACATTCTTAAGGAGTACCTCTACACCAGGGCCAAATATCAATAACCAAAAAGGAGGTACAATGACGGAACTGTGAAAACTCAAACTCCACACCAATAAATCAAAAAGACCAGTCTACTTTGAAGAAGTAACAGCTAGTTGTTGTGTTTTCGGCTTTTCCCGCCTAGGGGTCGCCACAGTGGAACTCCGGTCCGCTAATGATTGGTAGTTGATTTTTACATGCCAACTTACCAGCCCTGACGCACAGCCTTCAACGAAGGTATGCCCATTCATGCATGTCTCCATGCAGAAGACGCTCTAGCTGAGAATCGAACCGGACAGCATCTTATTGTGAGGCGACAACACTACCGCAGCACCACCACCGCGAGAAGTAACAGCTAGTAATGTGCCCAAAAATGTATGACCACTGAAAAAAAGTATCAACTATATGGTTACAATGTATTTATTTAATACAAAAACATTTGTTAGAGTTATTAGGTCCCAAAACATGATCGCTGTTTAAAAATCCATCCCCGGTTACAGCAAAATGCCTAATCATCTGTATGAACCCATCCAAACAAGCAGCCTGAACCTCTCTGTGTTGCTTCTTGATTACAAGGAATGTTAAAACCTTCTACTGGAGAATGAAGACCAATCCATATCGAGGAAGTATTTTGACTTAACATATCCACCAATTGTTAAGTTTACCAAGACGTTCACTGTGATTACACGCTGAAACTCCTTCCCCAACTTTGTCTAACCTGCCTGTAAACATGTCGGAATTCCACAACATTCAAGCCCAATTACTGAAAGCCAGGTCAGGCAATCCTTGGCACAGATTGGTCTTCATTCTCCAACAGAGAGTTTTAACATTCCTTGTAATCAGGAATCAGCACAGAGAGGTTTGGGCTGCTTGTCTGGACAGGTTCATAGGATGATTTGGTGTTTCACCATAACCGGGATGGACTTTTAAACAGCAATCATGTTTTGGGATGTAGTAACTCTAATAAATGTTTTTGAATTAAAGAAATACATCATAACCATATATTTCATACTTTTTTTTTTTTGATGGTCATACATTTTTGGGCACCTTACTAGCTGTTACTTCTCCAAGGCAGACTGGTCATTTTGGTTTATCAGGACCAAAGATAACAAGAAATGTGGAAGGGACAATTCACCTTAGTGTCACCTACAAAATCTATTATCCCAAGTGCCAGTAAACTGCAATACCAGATCCAATGGCAGTGGGCAAATCTTTACTGACATTATAAATCACCCTCACCATAAAGTTCATCAGTCTGGAAACAGCTGCTGAATGGAGTAGCATCTTATGTTTAACAGAGACACTAGGCAACCAAGCTAGCATTTGGTGCATTTCACTGACTATGTTTTGCTGAAAATCCCCCAAGTGTGCAAGAAAGTTTAACACCCTCAAAGAAAAGTGGAGAATGTAGAAACCTCCTTCCCCAAGTGAGTCATGATTTTCATATCCTTGAGTGATAAATGGACTGTGGGACTTTAAAAAGCTGTAGCCTTTTTTAGACCAGCAGCCAAATCTAAAGTGTCCAGCTTGGAAGTATTTGACTAAATGTTTTACTCTCTATGAAGCTACAGGATAAACTCACCATTCATAGGGCATGGGCTCAACATATCAAGGTTTCCAAAGCAACAGTGGTGACCCCTACAAGTATACATACCCAAAAGGACTGTCAAGTAAACTAAAAGTCCCACTATAGCATCCTCTGCAAGGAGGGCACTGGTTTGGTGAGCTGTCCCCTTCCCTCTGTCACTTCTTTTCCAAGCACTCCCAAAATGTAGGTTCTTTGGAGGGGGTTGTTAGAGAGTCTGTCTTCCTCATCACTGACATCTGGTACAAGGGACTAAGCAGGGAGTCCAAGTGTTTCCTCTTATAAAATGTTTTCCTTGGTAGCTTTACAGCTGGAGAGTCAATGTACGAAGAACGCATTTCTTTAGGTGTTGCTGTCATGGAGGAAGGCTGTAGAAGAACTTGGAATTTCGCACTGCTTTACTGTATATCAGACATAAGGACAAATGATTTAGTGACAGACTGGCTCCATTTAAAAGGCCAGTGACAGTACTGAAGTGGAAACAGACTTTGGGAGAAAACCTCTGCAGCAATAATTCTATAGCTGTATCAAGCTTGACATCAACAGATGGCTGAAAGTTAAGATCCCAGTTGCTGAATACTGCATGGCTAGGAAGAATGTGACCAGTGCTAATTCGGAAGGGCTTTGTGTTGGCATCAGGGCCAAAGCTTCAGGCACAATCATAAAGGCTGAGGGGATAATCAGCACTTGCAATGAAGACGTTCAAATCATTAATATTGATTGTGCACTCAAAAGGCAGAAGCCACTAACTCGAAAGTGTACAACACAATCAAGATCAATATGGCCTCAG
Organism: Protopterus annectens; assembly: GCF_019279795.1. Classification (NCBI taxonomy): domain Eukaryota; kingdom Metazoa; phylum Chordata; order Ceratodontiformes; family Protopteridae; genus Protopterus; species Protopterus annectens. The sequence goes on along the minus strand of NC_056727.1, from coordinate 969,209,626 downwards.
GCACTCACATTAACCTGGTATTGATAGCTATACTGACAAGGCTTATATTAACATCCTCTGAAATAGTAATAAGGACAAAAGGGCCAAGAAGGAAAGTTTTCCTTTTTGAGGTTTTGGTGAAAACACAGCAAGGGAGCCATTATATCCAACAGAACAGGTAGGAGAAGGGGATGCAGAGCATCTTTCCTTCACCCTTAAAAAGGCCACTGCATATCTGTAATAACTGAGCTGTGGAATGACATGGGTATGAGTGGCACCAGGTACAGCAGAATTAGAGCTTAATGCCTGAGAAACTTCTCTGTCTGCTCTAACGTTATATAAACTTATTTAGCTGTCTAAATCTCAGAGTTTATCAACATGAGAAGGAACAGTTCTGCATTCAACAGCTTGTATAATTGCTTTCTAGCATTTAAAATAACAGGTGGAAGTCTGCCAGCAATTAAAGAAATTAAATTAAGCTAAAGACAGCCAAAGTTATCAAAATTTTAAAGCTTTTTTTGTTAATTTGTAAAACAGTAAAGTAGGCCCAACAAGGTTGAGAAAAATCCATCAAAGCAGAACATAATGAAAATAAGAAAAATCAAAAACAATTGGGAATTAAATAAACTGGGAATAGCAGGGTACTCGCTCAAGAAAAAAAAGAGATTTGTCTGTCAAAACAGAATCAGGCAGCCTGAAGCCATTTTAGCAACAGAGATGAAGCACAGCAATGAAGATCTGCATATGGCTGTCACCATGGAGCTTTATGGGATAGGAGAGGGGCTGTGGTAGCCCATGAATGCTTTACATGCCAAGTATTCCTAACGCTTGCTAGCCTTAGTCCTGCAGTTACCAAGAATATCTCTCCTTTTACCAGCTCTTACAAAGAACTGTATTTTCCAGTTTCCTTTCACGTTATCAGAAAAAATTGCTTGAGTGTCAGTAGCTCACAGAAAAAAAAGATGAATGGCATAATGGTGAATGCTCTTCCCATAGGAAATCATTGCTGGTGCACTTTCTAATTGTGCGCTGGCAACAATTCACGTCTTTAGGAAGATTTCTTCTTTAAATTCTACTTCCAAACTGATACAAAGTTGCTAAGGCTGCTACTCGTAAAACACTCGTCTTTATTAAACGCCAAAATATAAAAAACATTTTTCGTCCTCACTCAATGCCTGGACTTCTTCAGAAACTCTAATACAGACATTTTAAAAACATCTGGTATTTATAAACTCATTTGAAAAGCCCGCCAACAGGCTGGTCAGCAAAAACAGGTTCTCTTAAAGGTGTATTAACCTAAAACCTACAACTATTACTAAAATACTCTCAAACATTGATGGAATCAATACATAACAATAAAACTAATAAAATTGATAAAGTTCCTACTAATAAAATTCCCCTTCTTTTTTATGTTCATGATTCATACTTATTAAATTGTAAAAATACTTTATAAGTATATATACAAACTTGCATATTCTCGTCACCAATATATTTAGACTCACTGCTTGCTAACTAAAACAAATATTAAAAACTAGGCTAAACTTATATATCATAACCTCAATCATCTCTCCAAACTCTTTAATTTGAGCAAACACATAAGTGAACGTTTTTCATTTAAACCCGGGCTTACAAAAGCATTAAGATTTAATTGCCATAATAATTCTAGCTTTTCGAGGAGTAAACCATATGGACCTCCTCTTATATCTTTTTTGACTTGCACAAGTACCCTAAATTGGAATTTATGTTCAGGGAAACTCATAGCATGTCTAGCAAGTGCATTATCTTCCTTATTTAACCTGATGTCTCTTTGGTGTGCATAAACCCTTTCTTTGAACCTTCTCTCAGTCTTTCCCACATAAAAGGTGGGACAACTGCGACAAATTGCCACATACACCAACCCTTTCGTATTACAATCAAATTTCTCCCTAGTATATACTCTATATCCATTGATTATTGTATTTGCTCCTGATGCCATCAAGTGGCAATAGGCAACAACCACATTGTGTCATACCCGCTCTCATTCTAAAAGGAAATTTGGTCCCACATTTATGCATCCAATCCTTAAAGTCCGGGCCCCTTTTCCATGTAACCTTCAGTGAGGCTCCTAATCTACCCCCTACCAAACTATCGTCACGTATCAAAAAACAATTTTTCTCTAAAATGTTCCTGATGTGACCATGATCTAAGGAAAATCTTAGTACACGACTTAGATTAAAGTTAACCAAAGTTTTCTCATTACTCTGGCTGTTGGTACAGTTCAAACCTATGGTCATCAACCTTCCTTCTATCGGTTGTAGATTTTCCTGTTTTTTCAAAATAGGTTTATATATACCTGTGTACCTTTTTGATGTTACTTCATCTATTAAATTATCTATAAATGAAACGGGGTATGCTCTATTTATGAACATTTGTCTTAAATTGTTACAGGGGTTGCCACAGCAGAACTCTGGTCCGCTAATGATTGGCAGTTGATTTTTACGTACCGGCTTGCCAGGCCTGATGCACAACCTTCCACCGAAGGTACGCCCATTCACGCATGTCTCCACGCAGAAGACATTCTAGCTGAGAATCGAACCGGACAGTGTCTTACTGTGAGGCGACAACGCTATCGCAGCAGCACCACCGCGGGTATAACTAGCTGAAGTTTTCTAAGGTGGGAAATACAACACTCTGACTGAGGGAAGGGATGTGCAGGAAGAATACTCAACCGTAAATATTTTTGCCTCACATTTTTGGTCTGTTCCTCAAATAATTTGTGCTTTTTGGGAAATTCACTGAGGAATGAAATTACTAAGTAACAACATACATTTGAATGTCAGACTTCATATCAAGAAAATACATGCTAACACAAATCCTGTTATTCTAGCAACTCTTTAACTTTCTAAGAGCAATATTTAAAAAAATTCCCTCCATTTTTTAGGCTTTGTCCACATTTCTTGCATTTAGAGGTTGACAGGTATGTTGGGAAGACTGCCTAAGACAGTACCTGACCATTAAATTGTATTTTATTTTTTTTAAAGCTACATTATCCCAGCTATTTGATTTAATCTTACCTAGGCATTTGTTAAGGAATGTGTAACAGATATGAAGCAAGACAAAACTGTAGGAGTCAGAATAAACCAGTCACTGTCACTATAATAGAGAATTCTCAAGCTTAGCAATATTTCTCTCTACTTTTATTCTCTCTACTTTTATTCTAAAGTGGAGGGAAATGTGATCTCACAGGAGGGACAAGTGTATTTATAAGCTTATCAGCTCTGCCCACACATTGCATTATGGGAAAGAAGTAGCTTTCCAAGAAATCAAGATCAAACTGGCATCTCTGGTGACATGAGGGCATTCATGGTTAGAAAAAATGTCTAATTACCTTGCTTCTGGCAGGTATGACTGTGTAGAACTTTGTGGCAAAATAAAATATGTTTTTTTTTTTTTTTAATTTCTGCCTAGTGGGCAAATTGAAGTATTAAACTGTGCCACAGAAAGTAGCACATTCAAAAGTGCAATTATGCTTAACAAAAGTACCGTTTCACAAAGGCTGCCTGTGACATACCCAGTCTACTTCAGCAACACTACTAAGCTGGTGAGACATTCCTAGTACACTTGCACTGTGCCAAAGGTGCAAAGAACCAGTCCAAAGAAACTTGTCAAACATACTGTGCAAGGCTTTGCATGTGCACTGCTTTATTCATTAAAGTGATATGTCCTCACATTTAACTTCTCAGTGTGCCTTTAATTTAAACCAGATTTTTTTTTTTGGCATTCACAAAGTTTGCCTTTGGGATAGATATTGTTTTTTACCTGGACTTGGATATGATGTCTGCGGGTCTACTACAAGTACCCGACTCCTAGTGGGAGTCTTGCAGTAACTTGCATGGACTACTGGTCATACTTCACCTTGACTACATGTCTGAGTGAGGTATGTCAGCTGTGCAGAGAGAGTGAAGTTGCCATACCATACCAAAACACTGTAGCTGTACTCAAGCAAGGTAAGCACAGCAGCTGAGGGAAGGGAATGGGAGAGGTGGAAGTACAGGTTAGGAATTCAGGCAGTGATCAGGAGGGGAATTTATGTTTAGGGATCAGAGGAAGTCTTATGGTTAGAAAGTAAGCCAGGAGTTCACTGTTAGGGAGAGATTGGGGACTTAAGGTTTACGGACCAGAAGGGGAGTTTATGGTTAGGAAGTGGGAGGAAAGTTTTAAGTTTAGGGAATAAATGGGGACTTCAAGGTTAGGAGTTGGGAGGGGAATGCTACGATTAGGGACCAGGTGGGAGTTTTTGGGTTAGAATTAGAGTTCTTACAGAGCTATGCAGTTAAGTAGAATCGGGTGGTAGCAGGGTTAAATTAAATAAGATTGGGCTAGTGGGAGTTAGTGCATTTATTTAAAGCAAGTGGCAGTGAGTAAGTGTGTCACAATTTACTAGCATGTCAGCACTTGTTGTAGACATGTTGTCTTCTTCAGCATTGTTTTACCTGTTTATGCTAGGATGAAAACTTGCTCTCCATAAGTTGTACTACTCTGTAATGGCAAATGAAAGTACCTTAGTGGTAGAAAACTAAGGCTTTGACAAAAACGATTTAGACTAGAGAAGATTGTGGATTTATAAACTGAAGAGGATATCTCTGTTTTCTTGATAAATTCTAGGTGTTAAGTGTCTTCCAACACTCGGGTATTTTTTTTCTGGCTTGTTTGTTTTGGAGTGTGCAAATTTCCACCTTGCAATGCACACAGAGCTCTCTAGTGGTCCACTGGCTTTCTGTGCTTTATGCTTCCTTCCTATCAGCCCTCTAAACAGCTGCAGCTATGAGATGTTTCTGTTTGGCATTTCCTCTGCAGTTATCAAAGTGTGCTGAAGGTACTTTCATTGTAAGTGCTGAGTTACTTCCAGCACTGGAGTATGTCTGTAAATTTTTACACTGCAATGCCCAGAAAGCTCTTTGATGGTCTAGTGGTTTGCTGTTCTTTGCTCATCCTCTCTCCATCCCTATAAACTGCAGTGACAACAACCAGTCTTGAACTATTACTGACTATGCAGTCATTGTTCCTGTTAGGTTTGCTAAATGAACCCAAATGTGCAAGGTATTTTATAGCTAATATAAACTAAGGACCAGCAGCATAAGAACTGATAGTATATCAGCTTGTCTGTTTCAAAAATCTGTGTATCATAAGTAGAACAGCCTAACAGACAATACTAAATAAAGGGTCAAAGAATATAGTAGTGCTTCGGGCATTACATGGTTTATTATTTAATTGGAGAACATGTTTTCTATTTCTATATGCTTTACCTCTAGCTGTTTTATGAACTAAGAAGAAGCATTGTTCCTTATTTAATATGTTTCCCTCTCATTTTTTGATATCTAATAAGCGCTTTTGTGGCTAACCGACTGCCTACTAAATTGGGAGAATGCTGGACTGACAACACTTGAGGGAGCCAGCAATGCAAGGTATATCACATGCTACCAAGAGAACTAAGTATCATAGAAAAACACACTAAAAACTTTTAATAAATGTTCTAATCATATGACGTGTTACAAGACTGAGAATTTAAAGACATGAAAGTCCAAACTGAGTTATTATGAACTGACATTTTAGGCAAGAGGCAGGGACCGAAGACAGGAGGTTTAAAAACAGAGAATGTTAAACCACAGGAACTCACTATGATCAGTTCCAAGAATCAGTTCATTGCACCCTCAATTAAAAAATATATAAAAAAGGCAGACAATAGACTCTGATAGTTCCTCAAGTGAGAATTCAAACATAAGAGAAATCAACCCTGATTGCATACTTACTCTTGAAGTAGAAATCAGGGAGAATACTGCAGATGAGTGTCCACATAAACTGAGTAACATCTGTACTGCTGAAGGACTTAAGAACAATTTGATGGGCATTAACTTGCACATCTCCAGTTTCACTGCCAGGTAGTTGATCTCCCCGTAATGTACTACAGATTAATATCTCTCTGCCTTGAAAGCCCACTCCTCGACCCACACTGGCTCTCTGCAAAGACAATTTCATTGAGTGGCTTGCTATCCACTAATGTATTAAACAACGGATGATATGCCTGACTGAACATAAATGTGATCAGATGGGATAGAATGCTGCATGGCTTGAAATAAAAGAACTACCCTCATCTCCATAACAGTGATGCAAAATCTTGATTCCTCCCTGGAACAAAGTCTTTACAGGTTCATATGTTCATAGGTGTGTACTATGCTAATGGCCCTGGAACCTATATAAGCCTAGGAGATTCCCTGGCATCATGCCGCCCAAAGTTAGCTCCCAATGCCCCTGTCAAGCAAGGCCACTGAAATGATCCCCGGGGTGAACTTCCTATTGCCCATCCATTCGTCAAGATTTATCTTAAAGAGGGCCAGAGAAGTGCTCTGCTTGACATGAATGGGAAGTTTGTTCCATAGAATGGGAAGTCTCTGGGTTAGGAACCTGTCCCTCCAGCATGTTCTGTTTATTGTAGTAATGAGGTTTAGGTCCCTGGAGCATGTGGCATGGAGGGATTGGGATTTCTTTAGGTGTAGCATATCTAGCAGCTCTGGGTCAGTCATGGCTTTGTAGGTCAAGCAGAGATCGCCTCTAAGTAGCCGGAGTTTTTTGAGTCTGTCCATATAGGGTATGTGTCTAAGGCCTAAGATCCATATGCTATATGGTCCCATGTCTTTGGCAGTTTTTATTTATTTTTTTAACCAGGTAACAGAACAAACCTACTTTGGCCCATTTTCAGCCATAAGGTGGACAAAAAAGGAAATGATAAATGCAATATATATATATATATATATATATATATATATATATATATATCTTTATCTATATATATATATATATATATATATATATATATATATATACACATACCAACATAGACAGATTATAGCAGCCAATAAACTAGCATGTTTTTGGGAGGTAGGAGGAACATGATGTATCAAGACAAAATCTTTGCATATAAGGAGAACAATTAAACTTCATTCAGTTAGCAGAAGTTACTACTGAACCATGGACTAAAGAGTTGTGAGGAACAGATCTTAACCACTAAGCCACTATGGTGTGTTCTCTTCTTACTAAGCAGGACGCATCCATTTTAAATGCAGTCTTGGGAGATGGATCCTCAAAGAGTTGACATATGATGCACAGGTCTTATTAACTGGAACATCAAATGGGCTGAGTTCTAAGACCAGTAAGCCTTGAGCATACACAGTATTACCCACTTCATGCAATATTATATGTGACACCATTGCTGCTGAAGATGTCATCAGACAGACAGCCCTAAAACAGGGGTTGGCTAAAATTGGCTCACTGGATACAATGGTCTAGATTCACTACAATATCAAAATGTCCAAGATGCTTCCAAACCTAGGAAACAATTAAATAAAATCAAGAGTTAGGATGGAGTTAGTTGAGACTTTACATACTTGACAGCACTCTATAACGAATGAAAGGAGATGGGTCTATGATTAGTCATCGAATGAGAAATCCATCGAACCTCCCTTCATCAAACTTAAAACATTGAACGTTAAATTCAACGAACATTCAATCATCGAATAACTTACCCAGGCAATGGAATTAGGAAATCTGTGCAGAGTCTGCATTTCCTCCATGCGGTCGCGTGGGTTTCCTCCGGGTGCTCCGGTTTCCACCCACATCCCAAAGACATGCTGTAGGTGGATTGGACACTCTAAATTGGCCCTAGGCGTGAGTGTGTGTGCCTTCTGTGGAAGGTTGGGCGCTAGGCTGGCAACTTGACACCATAAAACTCCACTGACAATCATGAGCGGGCAGGTGATCCACTGTGGCGACCCCTAACCGGGAAAAGCTGAAAGAAGAACAAGCTCTTTTCCCCACTGTAGTGTGATCTCGGAGTTAGTAAATATAAATGGGATGTGTGGGGGCGCAGTCCTCCACCTGGGTGGGTTTGATATACTTTGGTGTGTGTTTTGGTATGAATGTTGGTCCACTGGCTCTTTTCCCTGGCGTTGCAGGGTTTTTCAGCCAGGAGTTTCACTTCAAAAACCTGCAGTATTACAGACACCTTAGGAAATGAGCCACACTGTATATCAGATCTGAAAAAAAAAATATTACTACATTTCATTTTAGAACAGAAATAAATACAACCCAAGCAATTCTGGATATCAATAAACAATCTCCTCTATCCAGCTCAAATAGTACCCCTACCCCACCCACGAGATCCCCAAAACAATGTTGTTGACTAGATTAACTGCCACTTCATTCTGTTAAATCATTGCATAAAAATAACAGATGCACTTATTCCAGTCTGCATCACTACCAAAGAGCCCTCATAAAAAAAAAAAAAAAAAAAAAAAAAAAAAAAATTTTCAACCCCTCACTACCTCCACTATCATGAAATACATCCTTGAATTAAAATCCGCCACACTAGATCTAGGTAATCTGCCTGCAGAACATTTAAAAATTGCAAACAGAAGTCATTGCTTAACTAGTTTTCATTCTGATAAATTGCTCCATTGTAGTAAACTATGCTCCTGAACTAAGAAAAAACTCTTTATCTTACTCCTTCATGATGGTGGAACTTCTACTGAACTTTCAGATTAAAAACCTATGGCAATCTTCTCTTAATTACCCCAAATTCTTGAGAATTGTATTCACTCTCATCTACTAAAATACTTAACCTCTAACAGCAGTCTCTCAACTACAGAGCATAGCTTCCTTGCTAACCATAGTACAACTACTGCACTACTCAGCTTTACTAATATAGGCAATAGTAACAGGAAAGCTAATAAACTGGTCTCCTCCCTCATCCTTGACCTATCAAAAGCATTCAACACCATGCCACACCCCTTACTACTTCTAAAGCTCTCTGCAATAAACATTTCTTCCTCATCTTTGCTTTGGTTCAGCGCTACCTCTTAAACAGGACAGAAGCAGTGAAAGAGAAAAGATGATTACTCATCCTATTTGCTGTGATTTAAGGCATCTGCCAAGGATGATTTCTTGGGCCACTGTTATTCAATCTGTTCACAAATAATCTTCACTCAGCCATAAAACATGCAATCATAGCTCACTATGCAGATGACTCTACTCTTACTTGTACAGCTGAAAACCTCACAGAACTACAAGAAGTGACAACAATCTTTCACTTCTCCTAAAACATGGCTAAATAAGGCTCGACTTTTCCTTAATCCCAAGAAAACAAAACTAATCTCATTTGCTCCTAAACATCTCTGTGTCTAAAATGCAACTCTTCTCTAAATACTTACCTAATAAGATCAAAATAGAACAATTCTCACATACTAAACTTTTTTTTTTTGGGGGGGGGGGGGTGTCACAATAGATGGCAAAATGAAATTACTCCATTACATCCAAACAATAAAAAAAAATAATAACTTGAGTTACTTTAACAGGCCAAACCTATCTAACACAACAAGAAAACAAACAGCCACAATCTTCCTACTGTCATCCCTCCTATATGCCCCATAATCCTTATCAATCTTCAAATTGCATTACTGCTCAAAATGGAACAATGCTATAACAAAGCATCACTCAAATTCTCACCATCTGTCACTAAAACATCTTAACTGGTTAAAGCTTCCATAACATCTAACCTTGACACAAATGCCTGTAACCAACTAACTTAGACATCATCCAGCTAAATGTCCTGCTCTACAAGAAATTACCCAACTCTACTCCCCAAACAGAGAGCTCAGATCTAAGGACAAGTCTCTGCTTACTATTTCTAAATCCTATAATTCAGCAGGTAACTCACTTTTCTCAAATTGTGTTTCAAAAGCATGGAACTCCATTCCTCTCTCCCTGATACAAATCAGCAACCTAAACTCACTTAAAACTCGACTAAAACAGTATCTGCCGAGGACATGGTCATGCTCCTGCTCATCTCACAAAATACTACTGCCAATAAAATCAAAGGTTATACATCATGTGAATTCAAATTTCCATTTCTTCATTCCACTCTAGTCTTTTTACCTTTCTACTTTTTTCACAAGACACCCTTATGTACTCTACCATCCTCTATTCTCCTTCTCCTCTCACCTAAATTAGTCACTGTCTCTAACCTATATTTTTCTCCCTTTTGCCCTTCTCAATACTTCAACTTATCTTTTCCTGCTTTTTTCTCTTTTCTTACCTTTCTCACATTGCCCCCTCTTTTCCTACTGTCAACATGCATCTCAGCTATTTTTCAGTAGTTTAAATACTGTAATAACTACTCCTTTTATTTTTTTTTCACCTTACATTTTAAACCCCTCATTATTTATTTCCCATGTAATTTAGTATATTTGTAGGTTCATAGGAGGTTACTAGGATAGCGGCCCTAGAGCCTTAATAAGCCTAGACATGTTAATCCCGGGTTGTTCTAATTGTCCTTGGTTAAATGGACGTACTTTACAAATCAGCACCAACTACCCCTGTCCATGAAGGTCATGGGTGTCCAGGTTGCGCTTGAACAGGGTCATTGAAGAGCTCTGCTTCACATGAATTGGAAGTTTATTCCACGGCAGCAGCGATCTCTGGGAGGCATACCTGTCTCTGCAGCATGTTCTGTTAATGCCCCTGGCAAGGTTGAGATACGTAGACCGAGTGACTCTAGTACCATTTGAGTTGCGAATGTGCAGCATTTCCATCAGGTCGGAGTCAAAGACTGCCCTGTAGGCCAGACACAATTTGCCTCTCAGTAGCTTATACGATACAGAGTACAGTGACAGGGCTTTCATTCTATCTGCGTAGGTCATGGTTTGGAGGCCCTGTATCTTCTTAGTGAGAAACCTCTCTGGTCTCTCCAGTTGCTGCAGGCGTCTGGTGAAATACATGCAAAAAGGAGCATTGTACTCTATTAATGGTCTGATTAGGCTTGAGTTAAGTGAGATTATAACATCCTTAGACTTGAATGCGATGCTTTTACTTATGAGATGCGCAATGTAGAAGGCCTTCCTTACCACCATGGAAACCTGGTGGTCAAAGTTCAGATCGCTGTCGACCTGTGTTCCCAATCTCACACCACTGGGTCTGAACTTAGAAGGGTGCTGTCAATATTGTAATTAGTGGGGAATTTTGCATTGTCAAATTGGATAATAGTGCACTTTTTTGTGTTTAGGTTTAGATTATGAATTTGGCACCAGTCATTTGTTTGTGTTACCCTCCTGTAATATGTTAACATCACTGGTGGACTCAGTGATTGCATCTAGTTTACAATTATAAATTAACTTGGTAAGCCAGAGGCCTGCTACTTTAGCCTGGACTTCCGAAAAATAGATTCCAAATAATAAAGGGCCCTGTACAGATCCTTGCGGTATCTCACTGGTGACGGGTCTACTTTTAGATGTGAAGTCACCAACTTTGACAGCATGTGTTCTGTTGATGAGCCAATTAGCTACCCATGCAGTGATGTAAGGGTCAACATTTAGCTGGGACAGTTTTTCAATGATACACGAGTGGAAGATTGTGTCAGAGGCTTTGGCTAGGTCCAGATAGGCAGTATGCAATGTCTTACCTTCATCCAAGGCTTTAATGACTTTCTTGAAGAAGTCTACCAGGTTCAATAAGTACAATCTACTCTTAATAAAGCCAAATTGAGTTGGGTCTAGAGTCTGAAGGTCACCTATGTCCTTGTTGATAAGGTCCATGATGATCCTTTCTATACAGCCTTGCAGATGAGGCTGGTTAGACTTAAGGGTCTATAGTTTCCAGGGTTGGTTGATGGCCCCATTTATGAAAGAGGATTACTGTTGCTGTTCTTCATTCTGCTGGTTCAAAGCCAGTTCTCAGGCTATGGTTAAAGAGACTGGCAAGTGGGTCAGCTAGGTCCTGTTTTTAATTGTTTAGCAAGCAACCTGGGATGTTATCTGGTCCCATTGAGACTGTATTTTGGCCTTGGAGAGTGCAGATATGACTCGATCTCTAGAGATACTAGGTAAAGAACTGGTATCAGGTATGCTTTGGGGTATGGCTGGTGGGGTTAGGGGGGGTGAAGTCTGTGCCAAATCTGTCAGCTAGCAGGTTGGCAATTTCCTCTGGTATAGTGTTAGTGGTACCATCTGTGATGATGTGGGGTGTTGTCTGTGCCATGGAGAGTGAGTCAGTATGTGTGTGGCATGTGCCAGCATAGGTGGCTAGAGTTTTGCGAATGGTTTTGTGGCATTTGACTGTCACACTGACTTGTACAGATGCTTATGTTAAATATGTGTCAACAATGTTGTTATAACTGATTAAATGTTTACGTTTAAACAAAGAATTCTGGAAGGGAAGAGTAGAACTTTTTGAAATTGCTCTATAGCTTTCAGATACTGCAACATATCTTAGGAAAGCTCTATGTGTGTATTGTACCACAATTATATGAGAAAATGCGATGTCATTCTATAACCAGCACTGAGAGGATGGAACTCACACAGCAGCTTTTTCTGATTTCTTTGGAACCTGATATAAAAATCTGTTATCATAGTTGTTCAGTTAGTTGAGTTCAGTTCAGTTGGAATTTGAAGCTCATCACCTTGCCTTGTGGAAGTAAGCATCTAATTTTGCCTTGCTGTATTAATTAAGTTAGCTCGGGAACAGTTATTCTTTAGACAGTCAAGAAATATAGAGAGATTAATTAAGTAGTGTTTTTTTCTGCACCCATTTGAATCTGTCCAACTGTGTTACTTTTATTTCCCGTAACTGAAACTCTGGTGTATACTGTACTTAGATATTTAGTATTCTCTGTTGTTTTCTATTTTACTATTTATTATTAAATATTTTTATACCTTTCATTGTAGCTGGTCTTTTAGGTTCATAGGTTGGTAGTAGGCTATCGGCCCTAGGGCCTATACAAGCCTAGCCATAACAATTCCCTGGCTATTTCTTCCCACACTACTTACTTACCTGGACCCCTGATTTAGTTCCCTGGACCCCAAACAAATGACTGGTGCCAGAAACATGCCCTCAAGCTAAATGCCAAAAAAGGCATCATCCCCTTTGGGGAGAGTGACGTTCCCACATATTATCACATTGATAATGTCCTAAGCATGCAATCACTTGTGGGGGATTTGGGCACCCAGGTTGACAGCAACCTGACTTTTGGCCATCATGTTGCTTCTGCTGTATGGAAAGCTTTCTATATGGCCCACCTCATAAGTAAGGGTATCTCATCCAGGGACAAGGAGGTTATAACATCCCTGTATTCTTCCCTTATAAGGCCAATTATTGAGTACAGTGCCCCCTTCGGCATGTACCTCACAAAGCACATGCAGCAGCTGGAGAGACCACAGAGGTTCCTCATCAGGAGAATCAAGGGCCACAAACATCTACCCTACACAGACAGGCTAAAATCCCTGTCCCTCTACTCAGTTTCATACAGACTCCTCAGAGGTGACCTCTGGCATACAAAGCAATCTCAGACCCTGCCTTAATGGGACTGCTGCATATCCGCAAGTCAAGCTCCACTTGAGTAACTCACTCGCGACATCAACCTGGTCTGTGACATCAATAGGACTTGTTGGCGGGACAGATTTATGTTCCAGAGACTCCCCCATCTGTGGAATAGACTCCCTCTCCGTGTCAAGCAGAGTACCTCATAATCCCTTTTTAAGTACAACCATAATAACTGGATGGGAAACAGAAAATACACCCCTGGGATTCCACCTGTGTTCCTGCTGGACAGGGGCTTTTGGGTGCTGACTTGTCTCAACATGGGCTAAACTCTTGGCTAGGCTTATAAGAGCCACAGGGCCAATATCCTAGCAACTTCCTATGATCCTATGATATTTATGTGTTTGTATCTGCTCCTTGGTGTCCCACAGCCCCTGCACTTTAATCCCTCCTGAAACTGCTCCTCAAGCCAAGTATGAACGGTCCGTGGTGACTAACTACTTTGGAGCATGGATGGAGAAGGAGAAACCTGCATTTAAGGATATATGTTGTCTCCATCAAAAGACTTTTCTTCTGACAGACCCCAGCACTGACATTTGAAAAGATAAAGGATGTTGATACTGGGGCCAAAATGACTTCAGATACCACTATATCTTCCTCATATGGAGTCTTGCCAGGGTATCAAAGAAATCATAGATGTCATGAAACCTAAAGTCCTGAGGTATTCCTTCAGAGTGACCAAAGTCTGAATGGAGAACCTTAAAAACAGATCTAAATAAAGATCTATTTTTCCTCTGAAAGAAAAGCTCTTGGAACCGAGGTGTCTATTTTACATCCCTGGAACACAATCCTATATAAGGGAATCAAGAAAGACTTTTGAATGTTCTCTTGAAATCCCAGGTCATGTATGAGATCTTTTACCCAAGACTGAGACTCCTGACACATTGAAAAAGACTCTGCAAAGACAAACAAATCTAAATATGGAAAAATGTGGATACCCTTTAGCCTGCAATGAGCTATAATTACTGCTAGACACTTTGTGAATACTCCTGGTGCGGTGGATAGTCCAAAGGGTAAGGCAGAAAAAGTACAGTTGTGTACACTTACCATAAATGTAGATGTTCGAGTATATTCACTGATGCAGTCACTACACTTCAGCAATCTGCTGGCAGATTGCCCACAATCGGCCCGATCAACAAAGTCCCGGGTCCTGCGTTGGCCACTGTCCCCTCCTCCACGATGTCAGGTCGCCAGGGGTACAAAATACTTTTAACATCTTGGGAGTACTTGTGCTTATTTTAGTGAAGCTGTGTCCACTCCGAAAAGCCTTGCTGCTTTGGTTACACTCTACCATATCCATTTTACCCAGTATAATTGGATACCCTTGTAAGAGCCTGAGAGTGGTTGACTGGTGGCAGCATAGTTACCTTACAGTCTGGGCAGAAGGGGTACAGCTAGTAAATCTGTACCTGCCATTCCCAGGAGTGTGTGTGTGTGTGTGTGTGTGTGTGTGTGTGGGTGTGTGTGTGTGAAAATCAAATACCCAGATGTGGGTGTGTCAGTTACTTGGAACTGGGACACAGTGCTCCAAACTGAGTCTTGTTCGGGATCTGGAGAGACAGAATCCTGTTTCAGGTCTGGAGTGTGTTTCCTGTGTGCTCCTGGGGGAAACCAAGCTTGATGTCGAAAACTGCATCTAAAAATACTGTGTAAATTCATTCCTGTTTTTAGTGATCGTCTCTCAGTGGTGTCAGTGGTGAGGACTAAAGCTTCTTGATTACTGGCTCAGGGTAAAAAGAGGCCATCACACCATCTACTACCAATTCAGCACATAGCTGGGCACTCCCTTTTACATTCTGGACATAGTTAAAGAATAACTTACGATTGCCCTTGGCTAGGGATGCTATTTTAGCTTCAAAACTAGCTTTAGAGGACTTTACAAGATTTCTGATTTGTTTGCTCAATTGTTCAATCTGTCGAGGGAATTCTTAATCTGCAGAGACAGTTGCCTCATGGTCTTGGACATCAGTTTTTTCCTTCTGTTATACAATCTGTTTATACTAGATGTCCAACAAGCCACCAAGGTGGATTGTTTTTTTGGGAGGGCCTAGTTTTAATCCAGTCAGGTACAGCTGAACCTATACAGTTGCTAAGATGATTATAGAGGGAATTTGTGTACATCTCTGCATAGGAGTCATTATTGCCTGTGATTGTAGGGGATATAAAACTTTTTATACCATCTCTTAGTAGGCTGTCGTTTGCTTTGGAGAATTTCCTTAGCTTTTTTGCCCCTTGGGGGTGTGGAGTCCAACAGTTACTTCGAATGAGACTGATTTATGGTCTGACCTTAGCAGGGAGGGCATCACACAGGGGGCAATGCAGTGTCCACCCATGCTGTTGAGTACTATGTCAAGGACATCAGAGCCCCTTGTGGGGGTGCAGACTATCTGTTCCAGAGCATTTGCATTGACAAAGTCCAGGAACCTTCGGGCGAGCATGTTTGAGCTTGTGTATGGGGTCTACATTAGATATTTGAACACTTAAAAGTTCGAATCACTAAAGATCGAACTTTAGTGATCGAACTTTCAAATGTTCAAATATACTTAAAAATTAAAAAAAAAATAAATAAAAACAAGAAAAACTAAAGGGTGTAAGAAGGGGGGGCAAGGCCCCCTGCACCCTCCACACCCCCCGCTACTTAAATATACCAACTCTAAGATCACGCTACAGTGTAGGAAATGGGAAATTTTCCGTTTCCGCACTGTAGCACACTGAAGTGCAATCTTGCAGTTGGTATATTTAAATAGTGGGGGGTGTGGGGGTGCAGGAGTGGCTTGCCCCCCTGTTTACACCCTTTAGTTTTTCTTTTTTTTTTAAATATTCTTTTTTTTAGATATTTGAACATTTAAAAGTTTGAACACTAAAGTTCGGTCTTTAGTGATTCGAACTTTTAAGCGTTTGTTTATCTAATATAGACCTGTGTATGTTACCCAGTCAATGGAGGGATAATTGAAATCTCTATGACTAAGGTGTTGGGATGTATGAAGAGTGACTCCAGTAAGTCCAGGTAGGCATTGTGCTTTTCCTGGTTCAAGGAGGGGAACCTATAGCTAGCAATGATGTTTTAGGGTGTTTTGTCTATAGTTAACTGGGCATGGAGTAGTTCTAGAAAGTCATACTGTTTGACCAAAGTGCTTGGCTTTAGTGAAGATAGATACAACTCCACCTTTGGTTCTTTCATGCTCACTCTGAGGTCTGAATGTGTGGACGGCATTGTAGCCGTACATAGCTAGGGTGCTTGTTGCAGCCTTGAACCATGTTTCAGTGACTACACAGACATCAGTATCTTCCAAGGTGAGGAGTGCTTCCAGGGAGTGCAGTTTCATGTTCAGACTCCTAGCAGTAAGCAGAAGAACCTTGAGTTTGTCTTGAGTGGAGTTTGCTATGTCAGACATGTTGTCGTTTTGACATTGCCTAAAAATGGCACTATGGGGCAGGCAAGCACCTTAGCCAGTATCAGAAAGCCTAGTGGAGACAGGTGCAGACCATCTTTGGCAAAGCAGTGTGGCCTATTGACCATGTTTTCTCAGGCTGACAAATACTGGATCCCCCTGGAAAGACACCAGAAGCTAAGTCAATTGTTGAAGTCAATAATTTTCTGTTTATATTGTGGCATCATCCTGGGTGAAGGTAGAATGCTTCTTAGCGCTAGGATCATTCCTGCCTGGGATACATAATCTGAGAGTTCAGTCATGTCTCTCTTCATATAGTCCAGGAAGATATGTCTCAAGTCATTCACCCCAACATGGACTATGACAGAGTCATAATGGTACTTGTTGAGTGACCTGAGTGCATGTGTGATCTGACAGATCCTGGCACTTGACAGGCAACTGACTGTGACATTCTCCTTGTCCAGCCTGGTGAGGTGACATCTGTGTGTCTTACTATGGAGTCTCTTATGACCAAGACATTAGGTTTTGAGGTGTTTTGCCTTAGGGTCTTATTTGGTGAGACACTGTTGTGTGTTGTTATGTACAGTGGCTTCTATACATGTTGTCAAGTTTGTGCAGATAATTTGCACTTGGGAGGTCTCTGATTTTCGGTAGGCTTCTAGTGAGTACCTCCATGTATCTGGTTTTATGTGTTGTGCCCTGAGCTTGTGTGATAGGTGAAGTACATGAGATGGCAACCTGTTTGATGTCTTGTTTTTTGTTACATGAGAGACTGTTTCCAAACTGATAGCACAATTACAACTCTCGCATATGGTATTTGTTTGTTTCAGGGCTAAGTGGTTGTCAGTATACATGAGGCAATTACTACATTGCCTCAGGATGCCCAAGTCAATCAGGCTGACCAGAGAAATGGTGGGAAAACGACCATCCATAATTGCAGGTTTATACTGTAGTACTGTTGGGGAGGGGGTACATTAGATCAGTTTATAATGTAGGAATAACAGAGGGGCTTACTCTGTTGATGGTTTAGGGTGAAGAGCTGTGGTGCTGCTGCTCAGTGTGCAGTTGAGTTGCCTGCAGACAGCAGGGGACTTGGGAGGGTTCTAGTGACAGACGTCTAAGGAAAATTTAAGTTTCCAGGCATTTGCGCCTATACAGGGCAGTGATAACCCCTGTTATGCGATGCACAGCTACATGAAAATGTGAGGCTTAAATACAGGCTAAATTCAACAGTTTTAAGACAAACTACCAATGGGAAAGCCCCAAACTGAGCCCTTCTCCAGCAATCCCCAACTCAGATGGAACCTAAGCTACACACTTCTGCCACAAGGGTGCTGGGAGGTCCTCTTAACTCATTCTCTCCAATGGAGCGCAGGAAAGTTTGCACTGTAACTTTCAATGGGTGGAGCCTAAGCCTTTTGACAGAATCAAATTATGTCCTTACATTTCAAACAAATGTTCATATCTCTGGAACCATAGGGGATATGAAAGAAATATAACTAGCAAACTCTTCAATGCAAACTATATTTATTTTATTTGGTACTATTCTTTTGGTTCTATGTCTTAAAACAAATTGTATTAGTCACAGTAAACACAGTAACTATTACATTTGTAGTATTTTGTAAACAAATTACAATATTTCAGCAACAACTCAAGTTACACACATAATGTCAGCATCATTTTATTCATCTGAGAGCTTTCATATGACATCCTGGTCCCTGCTAGTTTTGCGAGACTTCCAGAATTGCTCTTTTTGAGAAGCATCTGTATCTCCTTGCCTGTTGCACCTTTTTGTTGACAGGTACATTTATTAAGGGTGAAGAGAAGGAGAGTACATCTCAGTCTGATCAGCTCCATTGGAGATGCTCAGATTTTGAGTTTGGTATACAGCTAGAAACCCTGAATCTAACAGCAGTTACTCTGAAAACACAGAGGACGTTGGCTGCTGAGTAGTGACACATCCACAATATTCACTGACTACACTGCGTTTAGTGTGAAGAAGTGCTGGGAAGGCACGAGATTTAAAATAAACAGAACTCAGAGTGCAGTTCTAGAATCTAACTCCCCTATAGGTATATGAAAAATTGAAAAAAGAAACATAATAGAACCTCAGCCTCTTATATGAAATATACAGCATTCGGTGGCATCATTCATTCTCTAATACCTATTTTACACAGTTACTCCCCTATAGGTATATGAAAAATTGAAAAAAGAAACATAATAGAAACTCAGCCGCATATATGAAATATACAGCATTTGGTGGCATCATTCATTCTCCAATACCTATTTTACACAGTTCAGGATCATGGGGAAACCACAGCTACCCAGTAGAAGGGCAAAAGCTATTGCAACACACACACACACACACACACACACACACACACACACACACACACACACACACACACACAAACACACAATATCTATTGGCTATTTGGGGAATTGCAAACAGTTACACCATGCTTTTGTGATGCAAAAGAAACCAAATCAACCACCAAAAAAACAGAAGCAAACGGAGAGGACATGCAGACTCTATGTGCAAAAAACAAACTGGAGAGCTAAGTACCACTACTAACCACTCTGCCAACTGTTTTACCCTCATATCAATAGTGTTTTAGAATAAATATTCAGAAAATGTACAAGTTTCATAGCAAGATAGTACAGACAAAAATAAAGACAGGAGATACTAGCTATTACCATGGCAGGGTTAACCACCCAACGGTGTAAACCTTGGCTCTAGATGATTGTCACTACTGAAGTGACACCCCAATGCCATGTACAAAAAATGGGAAAAGGGGGTTGTGGATGGATGAATGCCAACTGTTAAATGGCTGCAAAGATATTCCCCCATTAGAGAAGTAGATATTTGTGTACATGCCATACTATACAGAATGATTCTGAATTTTAGGTGCTTTAAAGATGCATAAGAAAATTAAAGAACAAACTTCCCTTCTGCTACCTATGAGTTCTGAGCAAAATATGAAACTAGTCTGTCAGTTTGGTGTACTCCTAAACAAGTAAAAAAAACCTGCTAATAATATCTGATAGCCAAATCTCACAGTTTTTCATACTTGCCGTGGGTCAGGACGGGTGTGATAAGTTTTGGGATTTGTTTCTGAAACTTGATTTTCCTTAGAAATTACAACTGCTTGGTGTACTCTGTCAGAATCATGTTATATTTATTTGCAAAACTGATACAAACTGACTATGAACTGAAGTGAGTTGTGTGTTTAATGGCCCTGGTTCAGTTTACATTCTGAAATGAGGAATGCTGTGAAAGTGTAGCTCAGTATATATCCTACTGTGAATTTCTATTGTATATACTCCTTTTCTAATGTTGGCTTCCTACCAAAAGGACTACCAACTTGACAATGAAAGGATGCTTGCCATACTTCCAGCATGAACAATGACAGCTGGTGAATAATGAGCGACACAACAGAAATTTTGGGCAAATATGTGAAAATCAGACAAAGGGTACATTATCTTATAAAAAGGTCCCCATGGCTCTGTTTTGTCAGCCATAAAGAGTTTATGTTGGTATTGCAGAAAATGAACTAAACTCACCTTTTTGAGCTATGTAGCAGACTGTGCAGTAACCTGCATGTTCACTGGTTCCATAATAGTTACAGCCAGGATTTCTGCACTTATCTGCCTCTATTTCTGAACAGGAGACAGGTTCCAGGTCATCTTCAATGACCCTATGCTCAACGCTAGACTTTGATAAGTCTGTTACTTTTCTTCCTGAGTATTCACTCTTGTTAGATGTTGCCTGTAGTTTTTTCAAGCAATCAAAACACAAACCATTGAAAGTTCTCTTCTCTTGCTTGCAAGCGATGCATCTACCTTCAAGAAGGTCCATAGTTTCCTCCAGTGATCTACTTTGTTGTATCTCCACCTCTAATTCTGAGATGCCCTCCAATGGGACTTCTCCCTGCTGATGTGTCTTGATAAAACAATTTAGACACAGCCCATTCTTATTTGCAATCCCAGTGAATGGACACTGTGGTGTCTTGCACTTTAAAGCACTGGTTTCACTAAAGAAGGAAAGGCTAGATGCAGTGGGAGGTGCAGAGGCAGGACAAGCAGGCAGGATGACTTCTGTTGGACTATCCATGCCATAATATGTCATTCTTTCTGACTGCTGCTCTCTTCTATTTTGAGTGGAGCCTTGCACTGATGGAGTGGTCTGGGAAGATTTGTTCTTTTGACGAATTTTCTGATGGCACTCATGACAAAATGGTTTAGTGTACTTGGAACAATAGTATGGACAACCAGCAATGGCACAATGATCATCGGTAATGGAGAGGTTTGAGAATGAGAGCCTGTGTTCTTGGAGTTTACTTTCTGATGCCTCTTTGTTCTCGGATTCCAAACTGGTCTGCCAGAGTTTATATACATGGTCCACTAATTTGAAGTAATCCACGACTACATCAAGGTCTTGTGGCATCTTCTGGTAATGTAGCCTAGCAATAACAAAATAAGTTAGTGCATTAAATTCATTAACATAATTATGGTTTTCACAAAATTGATACAGATAAATAATTGCCATTCTGAAGAGAATAAGAAACAGAGTCATCATGCCATCATTAAAATGTTTCCACTGAAATATGATTAAGAAAACAATTTACTGTTAACTATTTTTCACAAAAAGGACATAAATCTACCTCTGCACTTACTTACACTAGTAACTGACAATGGCAAGTTATCTTCTGAGAAAGCCCTGGCTTATGAGACAGAGGAGGGCATCCTAAGTGGAATAGGTTGCTAGAAAGGAAACTAATGGTGCCATCAAAGGACAGAATGTAAATACAGCAAAGCTCTTATCAAAAAGCTTTGAAAATGTACTTATTTACTAATGCCTACTGATAAGCAATCTCTAAGTAAGAAACTCACAAAGATTTCACATCAAGTAAAGTGAAACATTAACACAAACTGCACTTATAAAAGTGCATAGATTCTACAGAACAACAAGGCCATGACAGACTATTATATTGCAACAAGCTACTTACATTACATCAGAAAAGGGCACAGGCTACACGTCAGACAATAATACAACATGTTACAGTTAAGAGAAAACTAACTAAGCATACAACAGAAGTACGTTAGTGAAAAACAACTGCAATTCACATAAAGTACTAAAGCTGGCATTCCCAAATTCCTTGAAGTGCGTACAACTTTATATAAATAAAACAGGAACAGTAAAAAATAATGTCTAGATACCACCCATTGTTTAAAATAATAATCATCCTCCTGGATATATCTTCTTAGCTGCAGTTACAGAGTAAAGCAAATGCACTACTCAAACCACCTATTTCTCAAGATTGCTCTGTACAACCCTCACCTCCTCCTCTGTCTCTCTCTCTCTCTCACACACACGCACACAGACACAGACACACACACACACACACACACACACACACACACACACACACACACACACACCATCCCTATCATGCCTGTTTCATAGGTCTGTCTGAAGGTTCACACATCTCAAATCACTGTATACTTCCAGTCTCTGACAGCACACATACAGACAAGTTTCAGGCCTTCTTAACTTCTTCCAATTATCTATTCCACTCAGCCCACCATCCTGCAACCTCATCCTCACCTCCTCATCAACTTCTGCACCTCATCAAACCAGTTAATCCTGCAATCAACCCAACTCTGCTCTATCCTTCTTAGTGTTTCATGACCTCATTTTTATCCCATCTTGCCCAAAACTGCAGTTCAACTTGTTTATTTCTCTCTAACTCTTAATAACAGCTCTTCTTTTTTCTCCACTGAAATTACAAAACTGCCTTGTCAATCCCATGTACACTTGAAATCTACTTATGTTTTTCATCAGAGCATCTCTCGTAGATGTTTTTTAATCAACAACTATCCTATATTTCTTATACCTTTAGAGTGTCAGTGACTACAGGTAGCACACTTGCCTTTGGTGGTAGAAGGTTAGAAGGCCATGCGTTCTATTCTCACACTAGATACTTGCATTAATTTTTCCAGTACTGACACTGCAGAGTAGCATAAGGGGATGCTGTGCTCTCAGGTGTGCTGTCCTTCAGATGAGATCTGAACAGAGGTCTCAACTCCTTGAGTTGGTGGTAGTTCACGTGGATGTAAAAGATCACGACACTCATCAAAAAAAAAAAAGAGCACGGGATGTTTTCTTTTACCCTGGCTAAATGTCCCCCAGTCAGTTTGAATACAATCTTAGATCTTCTTTGAAAGGAGGACACTGGCCTAGTAGGACTTAACTGATAAGCAAAATGTAAATAAATACAGTTATTATCTTTGCTAAAGACATCTACCTCATATTTTCAGATTTTGTCCTTTTGCTCCTAATATATTTCTTTTGAAAGACAGGAAAATCCATAGGTGTAAAATTTGCACGAAGATTCAAACATTTTTAACATTTTCCCACTTCCTGACTCTCCATCAGCAAATAAGTGTCATTGGTGGGGCAGGTTCCAGACACAACATATTCTCTGTGTTTGCAATAAGATTCCTTTACATGTCAAAGTAGTACTTCAGTCAGTTTAAAGGTCAGTCTTGATGACCATGTGAACCAAAATTGAAGTAAAGGTTTTAATAATGAAAACGCAAGTGCTTTCATGCTCAAAGGTGGTTCATCAGGTCTGATTAAGTATCTTTATATGTTAAAGTGCTTACATTTTTATTATTAAATCTTTATGACTAGATGGATCGTCATAAATTCACCCATGCCATAGTCTGTACAGCCCCCCTTGAAAAGCTGGCAAATACAACTGATGCATATAAACCCAAGGGTGAGGTATATTGACTTATTTGGCTAGCCTCCTACATGGTCTTCATTACTACTTGCCTAATGTCTACCTATACAAATTGTCACCACTGTAAAGATACAGTTCCAAAAATATGATCAGCATTCATAGTAAAAGCTTTACACAGACCCTGAAGAACAGAACTATTATTTTTTTGGAATGTGATCCCTTTGCAGTAATGAAACATAACAACTTCCTTTAATGTCAACTACTTTATTGCCTGCATACTGACCCTGAGATACCTCTGATTATGACACAGGCGGTACAGTGACATCAGTTAGCATATAGTTCTCCAGTGTGGTTCTTGCTAGGCTGCTTTCTTTTTACAGAGTATCTATCCTCCATTTATCCACGTGACTTTTCACTACATGAGCTATACTTCTCCGATATCCAAAAGGCATGTCATGATGAACAATAATTCTCCAAACTGCCTACAGTCATGCAAGTTGTGTGTGTGTGTGTGTGTGTGTGTGTGTGTGTGTGTGTGTGTGTGTGTGTGTGTGCACGTATGTAATGTGCTTATTTACTTATTTATTTATTTTTTTAAGATAGTACAAATCAAGGTCTACACATTATGGGTTCATAGTTAAGTTCAAGGCAGTCAGTCTGAAGACCATTACAAGCCTAGCCATAAAACGCCTATTTCAAAAGTTCCCTCTAGCTTCAAGGAGGGCAAAACAAGATGATAGAACAAAGGAGAATTTGAGGCTGTACATCCAAATATCTAGATTTACCTTGAAGGTAGAAAGGGTGATACTCTGCTTGACATGTAGTAGATGCTTGTTCCAGAAAGTACAGTTTTGTACCTACCATAAATGTAGATGTCCGATAGGTATGCATCTGCAGTCATAACATATGGGTTGTCCTGCCTCAGGCAGCCCTTCGGTCAGCCGGATTCCAAAGTCTGGGTCTGGCCTCGGCTGATTTCGCACTTTCCCCGACGTCAGAGCGTCTGGGGTATAAAAGCATCAGCCGACGCCATTTTCCTCAGTTTTTCTTGCCCCAGATGCCAGGTGCCCTCTAGGAAGGCTAAATTTGGATAAATGCTGAAAAGTTCCAAACATTTGCAAATTATATATGAATAAACAAACAAATACACCATAATAGATTCCCCCAGCTAGCTAAAAGAGGGGTAAGCACCCTAGGAATACCACAGAGGGGAAGGAGGGAGGGTAATCCCAACTGCAGATGCATACCTATCGAACATCTACATTTATGGTAGGTACAAAACTGTACTATGTCCTTCAAGGATGCATCTGCAGTCATAACATATGGGTAGAATACCATAGCCAATCTGGGGGAGGAGGTACTAAGAGAAGGATGGTGTAGTTAAGATCCCCTGCAGGACTGCAGTTGCAAACCCTGCTCTGGATCTAGAGTATAAAGGTAGATTGTAATGCTTGGCAAATGTATGCACGGAGCTCCAAGTAGCAGCTTCTAAAATGTCCTTGGTAGCCACCCCCCGTAGGAAAGCTGTAGTGGTGGCCGTGGCCCTTGTGGAGTGAGGCCTGATATTTTTAGGAACTGTCTTTCCATGAAAGGAGTAGCAAAAGCGAATGCAATTTCCTATCTATTTTGAAATTGTCTGTTTGGAAATTGCTCTTCCTTGCACCCCAGTTGCATATGCTACAAAAAGTTGGTCAGTTTTTCTGCTAGTTTTCGTTCTGTCCAAATAGTAGCGTAGTTGTCTGTGTATATCCAGGGTGTGCAAAAGTTTTTCCCCTTTATTCTGTGGGTTAGGGAAGAACGTAGGCAAGTGAATAGCTTGGTTCAAGGATACCCTAGATACCACCTTTGGCATAAAAGTAGGATTGGTTCTTAGTGACACTCTATCCTGGTGGAAAATAAGAAAAGGCTGCACTGCCATTAACGCTTGTAACTCAGATACTCTTCTTGCTGAAGTGATTGCCAAAAGGAATGCAGTTTTCCAAGATAGAAACTGTAGATCCGCTGATGCTGCTGGTTCAAAAGGAGGCAGTGTCAGTTTTTCCAGCACAAAATTGAGATCCCAGGCAGGTAGAGGGGGTCTTATTGGAGGTTTAACATTTTTGATCCCTCTCAGAAATTGTCTGAGGAGAGGGTGTGAGAAGATGGGTGGATCCACATTGTATTCTGCTGAAATTGCTGAAGCATGAATCTTAATGGAAGAATAAGACAGGCCATTGTGGAACAATTCTGCTAAGTATTCTAGGATATGTGCTAAGTTTGCCACTGTGACTTCTGTGCCCTTTGATGTGCTCCAAATGAGAAATCTCTTCCATTTAGCTGAGTATGTCTTCCTTGTGGAAGGCCTGCGAGCCTCC
The DNA here is from genome assembly GCF_019279795.1 of Protopterus annectens. NCBI lineage: Eukaryota > Metazoa > Chordata > Ceratodontiformes > Protopteridae > Protopterus > Protopterus annectens. The sequence goes on along the minus strand of NC_056727.1, from coordinate 969,183,751 downwards.
AGGATAATGTCCTTCACCCTCTGAGATAAAACAGTTTGATTGGAATTTAAGGAATTTTCCAGGCAGTTAGCTGCAGTGTTTTCAAGTTGGGATGCAGGGTCTTGAAATTGTTCTGTGTTAGAAGTAGAGGCCATAGGGGGAGAGGCCATGAATTTGCCTGAGACATGCTTCTCAATAGTGGGTACCAGTGTTGTCTTGACCAGTCCGGAGCTATTAGTATCACTTTTGGCTGTTCCTCCCTGATCTTCAGTAGCACCTTGTACATCAATGGGAGAGGTGGGAAGGCATATACTGTTAGGGCATTCCAGCTGAAAGAGAGAGAGTCCACCCTCCAAGCTTGTGGGTGGTATGTCCTTGAGCAGAATGTCTTCAGTTGGTGGTTGAGTGGGGAGGCGAACAGATCTATCTCTGGCATTCCCATGTCTTTGTTATGAGTTTGAAGATATCTGGGTGCAGCATCCATTCGTGTGCATCCATGGTAGTTCTGCTTAAGCTGTCCGCCAGTGCATTTTCTTTTCCTGGCACGAATTGGGCCTGTAGTTGGATATTGAGATTCAGGCATAGATCCCACAGATTCATAGCCATCCGGCATAGAGGGTAAGAATGTGTGCCTCCCTGTTTGTTTATGTACCACATGACCGTGGTGTTGTCTGTCCTTATTAACAGATGTCCTTGTTGGAGGAAGGGTTTGAATGCCTCGATTGCATGCCTCACTGCCAGCATTTCCTTTTGGTTTATGTGCATGCTTAGCTGCCCTTGAGGCCATAGGCCTTGGATACATTTGTCCTCCATGTGTGCTCCCCATCCTCGGTCTGAGGCGTCCGTGGTGATGGTCTGCCTTGTTTTTGGTTTGTTGAAAGGCAACCCTCTGTTGGACTGGCAGGCCTGAGCCCACCACAGGAATTCCTTTTGAAGGCATGGAATGATTGGTATCATGGTTTCTAAACTGTGACTGTGTTGAGACCATACACTCCTTAGGTACCACTGTAATTTCCTCATATGCAGCCTGGCATGTAGGATTAAAATTATGCAGGATGCCATGTAACCCAGGGCCTGCAGGATTTTCCTTGCAGTAAGCTGAGTTTGTCTTGTCAGTATCATGAAGTAATCTGGAAGTTGTTTTTGTTTTTCTTCTGTGAGAAAAGCCATCTGGGTGTTTGTGTCCAGATCTGCACCCAAAAAGGTTATCCTTTGGGATGGTACTAGTCTTGACTTTTGGATGTTGACTGTGTATCCCAAGGTCTGTAGCAGGTGTATGGCATAAGCCAAGTCCTTTAACAATTTTTTCTTGTTGTCCGCTTGTATTAGGCAGTCGTCCAGGTATGGATAAATTTGAATTCCCTGTAGTCTGCAATGTGCAATTACTGATGCCAGGCATTTCGTGAATACTCTGGGCACAGTAGATAAGCCAAAGGGCAATGCTGAGAATTGATAATGCTCTGATCCTGCAAGAAATCTGAGGTGTCTTCTGCAATTTGGTCGGATAGGGATGTGCAAGTATGCCTCCTTGAGATCTAGAGTCACCAGCCAAGACTCCTTGCCCAACATGGGAAGAAGTTGCTGTAGGGTCAGCATTTTGAATTTTGGCACAATGAGATAAGTGTTCAGTGCAGACAGGTCGAGAATAGGCCTCCATTGGTTTTCTTTTCTTGGTACAAGGAATAGTCTGGAGTAAAATCCTTGGCATTGTTCTGAACATGGTACCTTTTCTATAGCTTTCATCTGAAGTAAATTGCTGATTTGTCTTAAAGCCTCTGCCTTCTGATTTGGTGGAAGGTTTGGCATTCCGCTTCTTTTTGGCAAAGTGTGGAAGTGAAACCTGTATCCTTTGTCTATTATTTGCAATGTCCATGTATCCTTTGTAATGCAATGCCAGTTTTTTGAGAATAAAGCCAGCTTTCCGCCCAAGGGTGCTTCGAGTTGATCCCTGGTAGGCGGAATCAGAGTCAAGTCACTGGGTCTGTCCTGTAGTAGTGGTTGTAGTTATAGCTGTTGCACTATTCCTCTGGTTGGCAGGCTGCCACTGACGGCCTCTGTAGGAGCCCTTCGATTGACCTCTGCCTCTAGGGCGCCAGTTCCTGCCTCTCTGGGCTCTGTTTGAGTCTGGAAAGGACCAATTCTTTGTAGGCCATTTTCTGCTGAGTCTTGGTGGTTGAACTTGCAGGAAATCTTTAACTGTTTGCACAGATTTTGCTTTTTCTTCAACCTTTTTTAGAATCTCCTGTCCAGGGGAGCCAAATAAATTTTGTTTCTCCATTGGAGCATCGAGGAGTTTAGCTTTGACATGGTCTGGCAAAGATTGCTCCTTCAGCCAGGCATGCCTACGAATAACTGCCCCAGTCATAGCTGATCTAAATGAAGCCTCCAGTGCATCATAGCCACATTTTAAGAAATGACTACTAACCTGTTGTGAGTTATGCACCAAATCCTGAAGGGATTTACGGTCTAAGGGTTCAGGAGAAGAAAGTTTCTTATTCAGTTCCTCTAACAAATACTCTTGGTACTGTATCATATGGAATTGACAGTTTAATGCCCTGACAGAAAGAGTTGCAGATGTATACACCTTCTTTCCCCATCTCTCTAAAGCTCTAGACTCTCTTTCAGAGGGTAGGGGATTTTTGGCAGTAGCGGCTGCAACCCCTTTAGGGCCCTGAGAAATAGTTTCTGGGTCTGCAGAATGGGCTTTATACAGATGGAAATGAGAATCCGGGACCCTGTAATATCTGTCAGGTTTGGCAGGGGCCGGAGGAAGAGTATCAGGGGCTGTACTGACATCATTGTACACATCATCAATTACATTTAGAACAGGAGGTATAGCTAAGGGCCTATGCTGAGGCAAATGCAAAAAGGTCCTTAATCTTTTTCTAGAATCAGAGAAATCCTGACCTTGCCATTGAAAGTGCTCTCTCATGGAATGTAAAGTCTCCCCAAAGGAAAACTCTTCAGGAGGGGAGGCCGAAGTGATAGATTCCTCTGCATCTGAATCCTCATAAGGTGAGTAAGCCCCTTCCTGGTGGTCTGATATATCAGATCCATCTGTGGAATCATCTGAAGAGTGAGGTTCAGAGGGGTCAGTCCTGGGCCTTTTGTCTGGAGGAGGTTGAGAGGCCCTGTCTGGGTGAGATTGGGAACCCCTAATTAAGGATATAAGGTCCTCAGCAAGGCTGAGGATCTGTGAACTAGAGGTAGGCCTCTGGGATGTAGATTTGGCAGGCAAAGCTTTTGAAAGTTTGGCAGCTTTAGCCCTAGAAAAGGCCTTAATGGACATAGAAGCTGGGGGCCTAGCTGACCCACGTGCAGGGGTAGAAATGTCCAAAGGTATTGTGTCGGACAATTCCTGAACACTAGCTTCCGTAGGTAGTTCTGAAGCCGACTCAGCCGGGGCCTCTCGGGCCTCGGTGGTCGGAAGTATGGTTTTGGAAGAAGGAATCGCTGAAGACTCGGTTTCGGCCGAAACCGAGACACTCGCGGTAGGCCTAGCCGTGGTTTCAGCCGAAACCGCGGGCCACGAGTGTCGGTCCTTTTCCTTACGTTTTTTGACCATATGCGAAGTCGGAGTCTCCGACGGCATTTTATAAGCAAAAGCGCCTCCAAAAAATTCCTCTGCAAACTCCGACCGACGTCTAAGAGTTCGTCGGTTGAAGGAGGCACAGGCTAAACAGGCCGATACGTCGTGGTCTGGGCCTAAGCAAGGAAGGCAGTAAGAATGGAAATCCTTATGAGGTATTTGTTTCCCACAAGTTAAACAATTATTTACTTTGTCTGACATCGGCTGAGGCAAGAAAGAGTCCCCAACGGGGTACTTAGCTTTTTTCGAAGTCTTCGGTAGCTGAAATCACTGGATCTGACCGACCGGCACTTGCGAACAGCTTCTGCTTCGGGCACCGCGTGGCAAGAAAGACTGAGGAAAATGGCGTCGGCTGATGCTTTTATACCCCAGATGCTCTGACGTCGGGGAAAGTGCGACATCAGCCGATGCCAGACCCAGACTTTGGAATCCGGCCGACCGAAGGGCTGCCTGAGGCAGGACAACCCATATGTTATGACTGCAGATGCATCCTTGAAGGACATCTTAAGGATACACTTGAATATGAATCTATCATGACAATGTGTCTTATTTATCTGCTGATGAAGGTTTAGCTCCTTTAACCAAGCATTTGTGGTGCCATTAGTTCTGTGAAGAAATAGGAGGTCAAATAGGACTGGATCTTTCATGGCAAGAAAAGATAGGCACAGATATCCACGGAAGAGTCTGTAACAGACTGAGTACAGAGGAAAGATTTCCAGTCTCTCCCGATAACTAAGATTTCTGAGGGCACTGATCTTTTAGTAATGAACCTCTAAAGTCTCCCAAGGGGTTTGATACGTTCAGACAAACACATAGCAAAAGTTGCATTATATTCAAAAATGGGTCGGATAAGATACATGTAAAGGAGAATTAGGAATTCTTTAGATCTAGTGGAGATGCTTTTAGAAATTAGATGAGCCAGATAAAAAAAATCAACCTGCTGCTCATTTCTATATTCCTGCCTGCTCCAAATGGGCATAATTCTGCATTTCTGCATCTAGGACAGCTAATGCCAGTGACCATCTTTTCAGTGGTTCCACCTCCTTTTGTATCCTAGCCAGCATATCCAGATCTGTTAACAGTAGCATACACAGGTTCCTCCAGCCCATTTAACAATATCATGGATTAAGACTGTTGAAGCACCCCTCTGGTCACTTCCCTTATTCTGTACTGGTTCCATTTGTCATTGTACTCTTCTTTTTTTTTTTTGTTTCTGGTGCAGATCATTCCCAATCCATTTCTCTACTGTGGATTTCAGTTCCATACTGCATGGAAAGGTTTCACTGAACAGGATAAAAGTGGCTAATACTATTTTGCTTGTGACTGTCACTTTACCTTTCAGTTAAATATTTCCCATTTGTCTGACAGAACTGTTAAACAGATGGCCTAGTTATTTATTTCATTTTTTCTTTTTTACTGGGTTAGTCACTATGCCTATGCCCTCCTTTTAGGGAAACACGACAGTACAATTCACTAGTGGTAACTGCAAGATTATCTGCAGAGTCAACTATACGGGTAGAGCTAGCTGGAATGGAATATTCTGCCAAAGTCATGTCTGAGCATGGCTATTGTTTCAAATAAACAATTGTCCATGCACAACTGCACATGATTAGATAATTGTCTTCCAAAGTAATCCTATTCCATGATTTCTACCCTGAAACTTAAAATACATATACATATAACATATATATATATATATATATATATATATATATATATATATATGCTTTTCATTTATTGATATTATCTACAGTTCTTATGCCTTTGTATCACTTCAAATATTTATTATTTTGTAATCTGTTATACTTCAGCTTTGAGATGAAGAGTACATTATATCATTTTGCTTTTCAGATTCCCTTTCTCTTACAATGCTTTATGTTCCCATAATACACAGAATTCCAGAAAAAATAAATCAGGTGGTTTGTCTCTGTATCCACCTATAATGAGAGTGCTGTGGGTCTGTACCTATTTCATCAGTGGGTCTGTACCGATTCCATTGACTTCTGAGGCTGTATCTTGAAATAGTTTTAATGTCTTTATTTTATGAAAATACCCTGACCTGTGCAGAGTAAGCTACTAGAAACCCTTTAAAACTGCGTTTAAATCTTATTCCCAACTTTTATGCAATCAAATCTGTATTTCAGCAAAACTGCACATCAGCACCCCCTTTACCGTGTTAATTACATGCCAAGAATAACAACAGCCCGGCCCAGTTATCCAGGATGAACAGATGATAACTTATAATCCTGATAAGGCAGTTTTAAGCAGCTTTTACTATTTCAAATTGTTCTTTTCAAAAGCCAGAAATAACAGTACTTAACTGTCTATGCAACGCTGCATTAAGTTGATGTAGTGCTGCAACATAAGGACTTTCTACTATTCATATATACATTTCTCCAGTCGCTATCTAATTGGAAATAATTTCACTTGTGTGCTTTGCAGCATATTAATGTCTTCAAGACGACACAGTCCCAGGATGTAAAATGTGTAAGTACTGACAGCCAGGGACAAGGGTTATGGGCCTTGAATCCTGCACTACTGCTATCAATTATATGAGGTGCAGGACAACAGTTATCAAATTCTGTGCCATTGTCAGAAATTTGTATATGATGATGATCAGGGGCTACAGTCTCACAATCAACGCTTATAACCGCAAAATAAATTCATGAGAAGTGAATGGCTGTAACAGCATGCTGTTAATGTATAATACTGCCTCGAGGTGATGACTAACACCTGGAACATTCAAACCAGCTACCCAGGATTTCACCTATCTGGGTCAGAACCCAGTATCTGTTAGTGCAATTTTACCAACTATAACTGACATTTAACCAAAACTCTTCTATACGCGCGTGGGCAAGCGAGCGCACACACACACACACACACACACACACACACAATTTCCAAGTGGGGTTACTGATAGCTTTTTTTGGTACTAGCACCCTCTTTCTGTTTTATCACTACATGCTGTCACCAACCAGACCACTTTGGTCACCAGGGTGTTATGATCCAATCAGTACATTAAATTATAGTGGCTTATAGCGAGGCTCTCTTCAAAACGATGGATGTCATCACCTTACACCTATCTTTTTATATTACCCGTATAAACTAACATGTAAGACAGCAGTCACAAGCTTTTAGAACTGAAGAAAGGAAAAGACTAAAATTGCATGCAAACAGTCTTATTCCTGTAACTTTCTAGAAAATACATATAACCTAATGACTACTAAGTCACTAAAACTGCTCAGTAACTACAGAAACACACATGCAGGTTATCAGAGCTTGAGCTTACTGCCTCTGGGAAAGCAGGCTGCAAATACTTTATCATTTCCAGGTTTTAGTAGTGTCCATCAGGTCCGCAATACAAAAATACAGAGGGAAATATGGGATGCTTTCTGTTGAAGTTAGAAGCTTACCAAATCCAAACAGCAATCCAAACAGAAAAGAGCAACATTTCTGGTTCAGTTCTCCTACTGGGTTAGTGATTTCAAAACAAAACAGATTTTTTTTCCAGTATGTCAGCAGTCAACACTACTAGTGCTAACATTTTAATAGGGAACCATGGGAATCACAGTCACCCACTCACTCCTTACAAATTAAGTCTAGAGGTCCCTTACACTGTGGTCATATAGGAACTGAAATGGCAAAAAAAGCTTTGGATTTCAGAAGCAACTCTCTGTATTCAAATTGGTGATGATGCATAGAAAAATATAGTTAAAACTATTCCCCAAACCACTTGTTTGTGGATGGTAAGGTGCAGTTTTTACCTGTTTTACTCTACAGAATTTAAGTCACCAGGTCTGACACAAAGTTAGTTGCTTTATCTGACACAAAGTTAGTTGCTTTATCTATCAGCACCTCCCAGGAAAATACTCTAACAAAGCATTTACCACATGTTCTGTCATAGCAGGAGAAAAAGCTACTACCTCTGGTTACTCACTACTATAATCCACCACCACCAAACTATATCCCTTAGTTGTGGTACTTAGGATACTAAAAGACTCACAATATCCACAGCTACCCTATGAAACAGTTCTTCAATAAAAGGTAAAGGCACTACAGCAGCCTTTGCTTTGCCTCCTGCTTCATCAACCTACTGGGATTGCTAGTATAACTTACAATGCCCTCTCATGTCTTTTGCAATTATTTAGCCAAACAAATGTATAAGCCTAGCTTCTGTACAATTTATGCCTAGATATGTGAAAGGAGTATTGTGGGCTATGTTCAGGAGTGTTCAGTTGTAAACTTTCTTTCAGAACAAGAACTTTTGCATCACTTCTTCCTCTAGACCCCACTTTCAGCAGTCCATTCTCTGTACAATGACTGCTAGTCCCAGTATGCAGACCTCCTCTGCCAGTGAGAGCAAGATGCCTACCTGGCTACCTATCTCAAGTTTTGCATGGTGGGATCTCATAGCTGTACTTGTCATAAATCTCTCTCTCTCTCTCTCTCTTAATAATTCTCCCCACTTTCTTTCATACAAAGCTTAGTATATTTTGCAAACTGTGTATGAGATTCAAGCTTACTGTTACCAACTCTCCCTTCCCCTGAATTAGCCCCCTTTCAGAAGAAATCCAGTGCCTTTTGATATGTGTGGATATGATTCAAATTTGCTGCTGTTACCAAGCTCTGTTCCTGAAACAGCCATATGGCCAGCCCATATCAGAAGTGTTGGTACTGGCTGGGTCTCCTCTCTGATGCCTTTTACACCTGCGTGTCTCCATGCCTGGCTGCATATGCTTGCATGTACGCTAGGTACTATACCATCAAAGTAATTTTGTAACAAGACATCTGCTGGAATATCATCAGAAACTGCCACCTGATTATTTCCTTTCTTCCTTTTCCAGTCCAACTGAACTATGACCAATAGCACCTGAAAATGTGTCCCTTTCATGGCCCTAGCCAGAGTACACTACCCAGGCAGATGATGTTTATATCTAAAAAAAAATCAGGCTTAATAACAATTATGCCTGATGCAGTATCCCTTTTATCAAACAGTATCTTTACCATCTACCAGGAAAGGGTAGAGACCCATGTGGTGATCTACAGCAACAGCATCAGTTCATCCCAACACTATCATGGCACTACATCTGTTAGCTCCCTCCTGTGGCTTTCCTCACCTTGTCGCTGTGGACATTTAAACCACAAATGTCCAATTTGGTTACCCTGGAAATATCTTAGCACATAGTCCTGATGCGTGCTACAACCACTGAGTTCCCCCTTGACTGTGAAACCTGTTGTCATGGTTTAACCTATCACACACTGGTTACCTTAGATCCATGTGCAGTGGTAGGTAAGCTCCTCCTGCGCAGTAGTGCCTTCTCACTAAACAGAGGCCACCATTGTTGCCCATTTCTTCATCAGATGCATAATCCCAATCTGTCTATCAGATCCTCATATCCTCAGTAAAAAGTACTCAACTGCTTGTTCCCTTATGATAAGCTCTCCCAACATTTTTGGAAATAGCAGTTTGACATCCACTCACCCATCTAAAAAAGTATGCACTTATTTGTACAATGACATCACTGACACTGTTATTTGGTTTTCTTCTATATTCTGTAACGTTCACGTGTGAGCCTAAGTTACTCAAAAACAACACTGTTTACTGCAAGCAATACAATCAAAATCATACATCATTGCAAAAGCATGCATAGATTTTCATGTGAGCAGAGGAGTTGAAATCCTTACCCATTGCCCTTGGTCAGTTTGGTGTAGATTATGCATTTGTTTAAACACCCAAACATTACTATCAAAGTCAGTCCTTTTTATATGGAGGAAACAATTATCAATGACATTGGCTTTTGAGGCTGGGTTTGTATCTCTTCTACTCATGTGCACTTGGTAAAAGGAAAGCATCTTCCTTTCATCTAGTCACTCTGCCTTCCTCACTGTTCCTCCAAATTCTCCTCATTTTCATTCTCGTTCTCTGTGGCTTTTCCCCTCTCTTATGCCATAGCCAGTTCATGCTGATGATTCTTTTACTTCTCTGTAGCTTCATATTATCAAGACCCTTCCTCCTCCAGTGCAGCTTTTGGGCTGATGACAGGCATCTCATATCCACTTCCATCTCTGGTCTCATTAACTGGAAGTTGCATTTTATAACTGCCCTGGAACACTGTGGATGGTCATTTTGCTGCATTCTGTACAACTACATTCCCTGCCAGGTTGTCTCTGTAACTGCAGGCAAGGTGATTACTAAGTCATCCTTATTTAAATCAGTGTGTAACTCCTCCTGAGTCACACTCTTTAACCAGATGTTCCAGTGAGATACTGGAGTACCCTTTACAGCTCATCTTCCTGTTTACTAACTATTCTAATTTAAAAAAAAAAAACAATTCTTATGCAATGTATACTACTGCATATTTTACCTTGTGGCTGCAAGGCTACATGTACTTTTTGGTAACAATTCTGTCTTGCAGGCTACATAAGTCCAATTTACAAAGTATCCCACAATGGCCACTGATTATGTTACAGACAAAGCTTGCAGGTCTTGACTGTCACAAATCTGCAAACAGCTGCATGAGGTGCAGAGGTATGGGCTTTTCAAATGTGCTACTGGTACTAACTGGTATGGAATGATCACTGGCTACAGTCTCATGATCCAGAATGTTGACAACCAAATAAGTACAGCAAGAGTGTCTGTACTTAATGGCATATAGCAAATGAGTATTAATGCCTTGGGCTATTAACAACAGCTGCCACACCCAAATATGTTTTACAGTGTAGAGTTTTGGAACAGTTCTAATCACTGGTTACCTATGAGTCCTTCCAACTCGTCTGATCCGAATGCCTTCTAATGCAATTTTATTAACAGTAGCAAAGTGAACCAAATTACTTTTCTCATACAGACATAGACACAGACAGACAGACACACACACACACACACACACACACACACACACACACACACACACACACACACACACACACACACAAATGCATGAACACCACTCACAAAATGTTTCTTAGGAGTGGCTTCAATTCCAGCACCCATTTTCTGTTTTCTTGGTATATGCTACTAGCACCCATACAAATTTTGGCACCAAGCTCTCAATTACTGTGCACTTTTCTATGAACCAACGGCTATATTATGCTAGCTTATAGCCAGACTGTCTTCAAAAAGGGTGACTTCCATCAGTTACCTCACAGCTATAGGGTCACCCTTATAAACGAATACATAAGACAGTGGCAATATAGTTTTATAACTGAATGAACAAAATTGCTTTAGTCAATAGAAAATCAAGTAAATGTACAGAAAAGCCCAATTAAATATATCGGTTTTGACTGCACTGGGAGGAATTAAAGAAAATATTTTATACATACAGTTGGCAACAAAATAACTCAAAATAACTGCAATGAAATACTTATTTTTATTGCTGTATATAGAATAGTGTAGCCAAGTTATCATTAAGTAACTAAAAGATTCTGCATCTGTAAATGACACCCAGACAGATGATCCATGTTTCAGCTGTTTCTCAGAAAGCAAGTTGAATTTTCTCTTCACTACAGCCCTGTACGAATATTTTCTGCCTCCAGATTTGAATGGAGTCCATCAAATATCAAGTCCAAAATCCAAAATAAAAACATAACAAATGCAACAGTTTTTCTGTGAGTTAGGTTTCATAAATCCAGAGAGAGTCAAAACAAAATGGAAAAAGAGGCAGTCCTGGTTCATTACTTCTAGGAAATTAGTGCTTAAAAACAAAACAAACTTTTTTATCTCTTTGAAACTAAGCTGCTTACAATACACTTTCCAATATAAGGTAATGCAGATTTATGATATGAAACAGTAAAGTGTGAAAACAATTCAACTCTCCTAACACTGCTATGCCCCTATATGCCCCTACTAAAAAGAAAGTGCAGTAGTGTAAGTATACCATAACAAATGTTTGAATGATCACTGCTGCAGTAGTCTATACTATATAGATTATGTCCTGCCAAGGGCATAACAGATGTCCAACTTCCAAAGCTTCAGGACACCTTCTATGCAGCCAAAAGTTATTCAGCTCAAGCTGAGCTAACTAAAGTCTTGGCACCAAGCCATTCATAGCTTTCATGCCAACAGAGACAGAATGGAAGCTAAAATCCTGAGAAATACAATACTGGTAAAATAATGATGATGATAATAATAATAACAATAATAATAATAATAATAAAACAAATGTCCACACCCTGGCATAAAAACATACAAAAAACGAGGATGGAGAGAGAGAGGTTAGTGAAGCAGTGATTATTCAAACATCTACTGTTATCCTAAGTTTACTTACACAGCTGTACTATGTTCTTGATTTGATCACTGCTGCAGTTGTCAAAGCTATATAGGTTAATTATCATTGCTTAGACAGACTGGGAGGAGAGGGGATGAGGGCACAGGAGCCCGCCCTAGACCTGGAGGAGGAATCTAGTTTATAGTGCTTTGCAAATGTATGCACAGAGGACCAATTTGATTCTTCTAGAATACTTGCACTATCCATCCTTTTCTAAAAAGCCATAGAAGAAGCCATGGTCCTGGTAAAGTGAGCCTTGCCCCTGCCTGGAATAGCCTTGCTGTGGTGGGAGTAGCAAAAACTAAAAACTAATAGTATGAGACAACCATATGCAAACAGTCTGTTTTGACATGGGTTGTCCTTTCTTCTTACCTTCACAAGACATGAACAAGTGATCAGAAGTTCTGAAAGATTTTGTTCTGTCAATACAGTACCCGAGTTGCCAGTTGGCATCCAAGGTACAAAGTAACCATTTTCCCTCAGTTTAGCCTCTGGAAATAAGAAAAGGAGATAGATAGCTTTGCTTAAAGTAAATTTCAATACCACATTAGGCATAAAAGAAAGATTAGTCCTCAAAAAAACTTAGATTTGTGAAAAATGAGATAATGTTGGCCCATCTTAAGAACTTGCAACTCAGACATTCTTCTTGCAGAGGTCAGAGCAATAAGACTGTTTTCTATGTCACAAACATCAAGTCAGGCTGATAAGCTAGTTCAAATGGAGCAAGAAATAGTTTTTCTAGCACAAAGTTAAGATCCCAAGGAGGAGCCACCTGTATTCTAGGAAGCCTTGTGTGCATCATCCCTTTCAAAAACATTTTCACATGAGACCCCATTGAAGGAGAGGGATCTATGAGCAGACAATTTGAAATGGCTGACAAATGAACATCGATCAAAGAGTAAGACAGGCCATGGGATAGTAACTCACACAAATAATGTAAACATCAGCCACAAATGGGTGCTGGTTCCTTTGCTGGCAGTAACTAGAAAATGTTTTCCCATTTGCTAATAAATGATTTTCTAGCAGCAGATTTTCTAGCCTCCATTAATACTTGCTGTACATCCTCAGAAAAAAAGTTGACTAAAAGGCCTTGAGTTCACATCATCCAGGCAGTCAGCTGCAGTTTAGGGTTGGGATATATGAAACACACCTGGTCTTTTGTGAGCAAATCCAGTCTGCATGGAAGCTTGTGGTCCCTGGTCATTTTCAGAAGAAGGGAGATCTACTGTTGCCTGGGCCAGAAGGGAGTCACTTCAGTGATCTCTGGAAAGTCTTTCTGAATCTTCAGAAGTATCATGGATGTTAGTGGAAATGGAGGAAAGGCATACAGGAATACGCCTGTTCAAGGTATCTGTTCTCCAGGCATTCTTTCATGGAATCCTGGAACAGAATTTTATTAAATGATTGTTTAAAGAGGAGACAGAAAGATCTATTTGAGGTGTTCCCCATAGATGGAGCTAAACTTGAGACCCTTGGATTCCGTTTTCATTTGTGAGGGTCTCTTCTGGTCCGGCCCAGCTTGTTTGCCCGACAGTTTTGCTCTGACAGAATGCAAGTTGCATGTCAATTGAGAATGTGCTGAAAAGCTGTATCCCGTGCTACTACAGCTGGTCTGTACAGAGGGTAAATTTTAGACTCCCTCCTTGTTTATTTATGTACCACATCACAGCGGTGTTGTTTGTAAACTCCTGGAGAAGTTTCAGTGATCACAAAGGAGAGAGTTGAGAGCATTTAAGAGCTAACATCTCTTTAAGTTGATGTGTTCTGGCCTTATTTCTTTGTTTCAAAGACTCTGCAATTTTAACCCTATAAACACTGCTCCCCAAGCAAAATCTAAGGCATCTGTCATGACTAACTTTGGCTGAAGCAGGAGAGGAAGATGGGAGACTAGGATTCGGTCAGCACCACATAAACTTCCATTTCACAAATTCTAAAACTGGAACTTGAAAATTCAAGGGATGTTGGTGCTGGGACTGTACAGATATCAGGTACCACTGTAACTTTTTCATGCGAAGTCTTGTAAGGGATCATTCAGAATCCTAAGGAATTCCCTTGCTGAGATGGAAGTCTCAAGTAGAAAACCTACTGAATATAACTAAATACAGATCTATTCATCCTGTGGAAGAAAAGCTCTTTGAACTGAGGTGTACAGCAGACACCACAGAAAAACAATACTGTGAGAAGGAGTCAGAAGTCTTTCGAATGCTCTCTTGGAATCCCAGCCTATGTAGGAGATCCCTTTCTCAAGTAAGGGATTCCTGATGCCTGGAAAACAACTCTGCAAAGATAAGCAAGTTGTCTAAATACGGTAAAATATGAAAACCTTGCAGTCTGCAGTAGGCTATCATTGAAACTAGACACTTTATGAACACTACTGGAGCAGCAGACAGACCAAAGTGTAAGGCAGAGAACTGATAATGTGATCCAGACATACAAAACTTTAAGAAATGCCTGAAACTGAAATCTATAAGAATGTGATGATATGTATCTTAAAATGTAAGTGTTACTAGGGAACTTAAAAGGGGAATAAGGTGTATCAAGTTATAAAGGGACAGCATTTTGAACTCGGGCACTATCACAAACTGGTTCAGAAAGTAAAGGTCAAGAACTTGTCTCTAAAGAGGTTTCATTCTTTGTCAAAACAAAACCAAACATCCCTGAATAAAATCCTAACTGAGGAGGAGGATGAACAGCTTCTATCACCCCAGAGCCAACATTTCCTGGATGACAGGAGGGAAAAGAAGAGCCTGATATGGCAGATGAGGTTGAATCACCTGAAAAGGAGAGAGAGAGAGACACACACACACACAGACAGAGATAGAGAGACAGAGAGACAGACAGACTCCCACTAGTTTTAGCCTTGATGAATTACTCTCAGAACCTTTCTGAAACAATTTGTTAACATAGATAGAAATGGAGGTTTAAACTTCTGATAAGGATTAACGGAATGCCAGGGTGGGGTGGGGTGGGAAAGTCCCTCAGTCATTCATGCTTAATAGACTGTCCTTTGTTCGGGGATGGGGAGTCCTGCTTTCCTTTTGGAACCTCCCTGCCACTGTTTTTAAGTATCTGCTTACTAGCAGATTGCTGGGACTGTTTATTTTATTTTTTATTGAAATAAGATGAGGGAGGATAGAATTCCTTGGTCAATATGGAGAAGGAGGGCTGAAAACTCTGAGAGATGCCTTGACTCAGCTTCCTCTCTGATCACACTTTTTAATGACTTCTGCAGCAGAAGGTCCAAAAACTAGTTATGCATCCAAGTAAGAAGTCAAAATTATATTTGCCATCCTCAGGGAACTTTTCTGAATGTAGCCAGACAAATCTCCTCATAACATTTGCAGTGACAGCAGCCCAGGAAGTGGCATCAGTACAGTATTATGAACATTTTAAGCAATAGGTAGTGACTTGAGAAACAGCAGAAACCAAATTACACAAAGCTGATTCTACCTTACAAGAGGCAACCAAAACAAAACATTCCTCATATTCTTACAAATGGCCAGAGTAAATTTCAATATATGAGCCTGACAGCTAAGGATTAAAAAAAAAAAGTTGCAGAAGCAAACACTTTTCCCCAAACTTATTAAAAGCCTTTCCATCCTTGTCAGAAGGAGTGGACTAAGTATTAACAAAATGCTTAGCAGCAACTGGGTTTACTAAAGCTATAGTTATTGGGTCAGGTATTGGATTAGTGTATAAAAACTTAAAAGACTAAGGTACCTTATATAACATATCTGCTTTTTTTTTGGGGGGGGGGGGGCAGAATGTTAACTGTCAGGGAAATTGCAGACTGTGACTAAAACATCCTTCAAAACAGAAAGCGCAGGAGGAATAGGTAGGTTCAAGAAATTCCACTTGTAATAAGTCATAGTATACTCTGAAGTACTGAGAAACATTGTCGTTTTTCCATTGAAACAACTGATTCATTCTGATAATAGTCTCAGAGAAAATAATTTTTCATACGGACTACCCAATGTCACATTCCCCTCAGAATCTGAATCAAAAATCGTGGATATATTCCATCATCTGTCCCTTCACATTCCTTTGAAGCCCAAACTCTTGAATCTCTTTGGGAAAAGAACTCTTTTTCTTTTGACAGAACCAATCATATAAGAAAGATCAAGAGCCTGCACTAAACCTCGAGATAAGGCCAATTAATTATTCCTATCCAGTGACACTGAGACAAAAGAAGACATATGTTTAGTATTCTTTCTGACAGAAAATCATGAAGAAACAGACACAGAATTTCCAACAATCACCTTCAAAGGGATGGGCACAGCTTTCTGGCTAAACAGAGAGGAATTCCCTGCACACTCTCCCAGGATGGGCAGGAGTGGTTCTGCCCAACAATGGCATACTAACAGCTACAGGGGATGTTTATAACCCTGGTCTATTGCAGAGGAATCCAAGCAAAGGATGAGGGGGTCTGTGAAGTCAGCTTTGGCCACAAAGGAGTTACTCACTTATGGCTGAGGAAAAATGTAAAGCTACTTAAATATATTTTTCTTTTTGTGGCTGGAAGAAGGTACAGCCAAGTAAATGCTAAGCTGTTCCATGGTTAAGCCAAAAAGGTGACTGATTCCTAGGGAAGTTTAGCAACAATAATTGGTAAAATATGTAAGTTGTTAGAAAGTAACTTTTCCCGGGAAAATAAATAAATAAATTAATTAAATAAAGTGGATTTTTTTTTCTCCAAAGGGAACTTATCTACACAACAATGGAACAGTGATAGCCATTCTTCAGTCCTCAAAAACCCACAGAGGAGCACTCTTTTCGATGACAGCAGAAGCTCTGAAAGGCTTGGAGCTCAAACCTAATTTGCAGTCAGGTCAGCATGAATTTACTGCTTGGTTTGGCTGTGTGGAAACTATCCTGAAGCTTTAGAAGCTGGCCTCCCGTTATGTCTCTGAAAGAACATAACCCATATATCTTGGTCAAGTGCAGCAGTGATGAAAAGAAGAACATTGGCCATATGTTTCACACATCTAATATATGTATCTCTTGACATTTCTACACCTAAGAAAGTATACAATTCCTGATAGTTATTAACAGTAAAAACTATAAAAAGAGTGCAGTTTCCCATATATCATTCAGACTGACACAAATTTATTTTATGAATCAATGCAAGGCACAAAAATGTTTTAAAATACTCCCATGCATTTTGTCTGGTAAAAGTATTTTTACTAAATAATAAGTGTGTCTGTGTGTGTTTAAAATGTACATTTTGTGTTATTTGTATAATAATGGACCAAGAATTTAAGCTACACTTTAAACTTCTTTTCCTACTTCAAAAGGTGGAACATTTAAATGCTCAGAAAATATAATTTAGTTCTGCGCAGCAGATCAGTAATCAGGTATTTTTAAATGACAGGCTCCCTGAAGTGGGCGTTGCTAGAAATGTCCAAAAAGTATATTTACAAATGTAAATCGTACAGTATAATGAACTTACCAGTCTTAAGACCTCAAGCTTTTCAATTAAATAATATAATACAATGTGGCCACATGCTATTTTTCTCAATAATCTTTCTTTCATGTAGACTTAATTCTCTTAATCACCTTATCAGGACTTGAAATTTTTAAACATATTAAACAAAACTAAAGCTGATGTTTACATTAGTGCAACACCTTCAAAAATAAATGTTTATCAAGTTTATTTGGAAATCAGTACTATAAACACACGAAGCCACTCATACATATACTTTTGCACAAAACCTCATGGAGAGCACATACTGTAAACTTTGTCACACATTGTAAACTGTCTATTTTGATGCTAACGAACAGCCATTTTACGTTTCACTCTGTCATCCATAGCCATAGAGTAAACCTATCACACTAACGCACACACATACATACACACATACACACACACACACACACACACACACACACACACACACACACACACACACACATGCACGCACATGCGCGCGCACACACACACACACCACACACACACACACACACACACACGCATATCACTCAGTCACAGCAAAGCAGTACAGGTCCTGAGAGAGGACAGGAGGGTCTCGCTCACTGGTGAGGATGAGGACATTTCTAATATCAGTATTGCCGTTGGCAAAGCTGTTTGGTCATACTACTGCTGGATACCTTGATTGGGTGCATTTCAGCTGTCCAGAATAACACATTTTTCCTTAGACTGTTAGCAGGAAGCCTTTCTCATTCTCTCTCTCTCTCATTGGTGGTATGTTTGAGCCAATCAGAGAGAGAGAGAGAGAGAGAGAGAGAGAGAGAGAGAGCGAATGAGAAAGATGCACAAGAAGATTTGCGTCCAAGAAGGAGATGTGAAATCATGTTGTGGATTGATATTAAAAAAAAAAATGAGACAGACTTTTTAAGAGATACACTTTTGAAACTTTTACTGTTCCATGGTCTGTGGCACTCAATGGGACACACTGTTTCACAGGGGAGGCATGTGCCTCTCAATGAAATGTTTTCAGTACTGATTCTGTATCCCTATCAAACTAAGCTCTACACATCCATATGCAGCTGGATAAATACACATTCAAGCTTTCTCAATGAGCTGAGAAGCTGGTACAGTTATCACATAACTCATTTATGTCACTAGTACAGAAGCGGTAACTAATATCTGAAACCCTGTTCCACCTTCTCTGAATTCTCCCAATTATACCTTATTTTGCAATTTCACTTTTAATAATGGCTGGTCCACCCCTAATATTCACAACTAGCTGGTTACAGCCCCATCCTCTAATTATACCCATACATCACCACTGATGCAACTTGCTCACCTATCAGTTTTTATCAGGTGGTATTAGCCACTTGTTGTGCAGTGACAGGCACTAACAACAGAAGTACATTCCTGTGAATGCCCAGAAGGAAGTGAGAGCTACTGAGTCTGGTGGCCTTGAATTGATGTAGAGCAGGTGGCTCTACTATAATTGTACCAGCAGATACAAACACAGAGTGTGTTTTTTTTGCACAAAACTGACAGTGTCAATAGATAGAATATCCTCACATACTGCATTCAGAGAGCAACTAGGTATGGTGAGAAGTGTTCTGGGATATTTAGTAAATCCAACATCAAATAAAAAGTCAGATTAGAAAAGTCAAGCTCAAAAATTTTAATAAAAATAAAAGCATATAACAGATTTTGCCTCTGAACATGAGACTTCTTCAGACTGTAAAATTGCTTTTAAAACACAACCACTTAAATACTTATACAATGAATCACATGACTTGTAAATTAATGCTTAATGCTCTTCCTTTTAAGGAAGGCTACAAAGTCCTCCCTATCATTAAGACCTGGTGGGTGACAGGCATCCAACTTTACTTGCCACGAATACTCTAGCCACCCTAATTCACCTTCAGCATTAAACATTTTATTATAATGTTTAATCTCCCCTAATACCAACAATTTTAAATCAACCTTACATGAACTCACTTTATAATGTTTGCCAAGTGCATTCTTTTCATCCTTAATCCTTACAGCATATTTATGTTCATACATCCGCTTAAAAAGATCTCTAATAGTACGTCCCACATAAAATGAACTGCAGGAAGAACAAATTACTAAATATAAATAAACAACAAAATGTGATTTATACATACATCTTCCCCTCACTTCTATCTTGTATCCATTAACACATAGTTAACATCAGTCAACAATAAATGACATAAATAATAATAAATTACAATTGTGACATTTGAACATGCCTGGATTTGCCACCATATTCTCAGCAGGTCTTGATTTCCTTTGAAAGAGATTTTTTTAAACTTCTCCTTTTCTTTTGTATGAACACTGGGGCATCTCCTACTATTCTTCTAACCTCATATTGACACTTTAAAATATTCCAATTTGAATTAATAATCCGTTTAACAGCTTCGGCATCAATACTGTTTGCAATTTGCATCAAAACCCTATATTTTAATTACTTATCATATGTAACCTTTACACTTTTATTCAGTCTTATTTGATTAACTTCCCTGAACTTATCTTTTACCAAATTTTCAGGATAGCCCCTAGTAATACATTTCTTACATAAACTCATACTTTCATTGTTAAACTCAACATCTCTATCTGTTAAATCACTAACTCTTAGTAACTGTCCTTTAATTATATTAGTTTTGTTTTTTGGGATGCATACTGCTATAATGTAAGAACAAATTGTTTTGTACATTTTTCTTAAAAACAGACACAATCGTGTCTCCCTCTTTCATCACTGTTAAATCTAAATAATTAACAAATATTGTATTGTATTACACTCCATAGTAAATTCTAAAAAAGAACTCACACTATTTAAATAAATTAAAAATTTATTTAATAATGGCTTCCCTCATTTCCATACAAAAAACACATCAATAAATCTTTAAAAAAAAACGGATGTGTTTAGCATACTTTCTAATATAGTCACCTTCTCCCACCCTTGCATAAATATATTTGCATAACTGGGGGACCATAGCTGCCCCCCATCACTAGTCCATTAATCTGCTGAAACAATTTGCTATTAAATTCAAAAAAATTATAACTTAATATAATATCTAAAATCTCCATAAGAAGACTAATTGTTCCATTAGAAAATTTTCCAGACCTAATCAATTCAAACCTAACCATCTCCATCCCTTCATAGTTAGGTATAACTGTATATAGGGATTTGATGTCCATAGTTACCAATAAATCCGTCTTGTCTACTTTAACATCCAAAATTTTCTTTTTGAAATCAAGAGAGTCCTTTACATATGAAGACCCCATTGTCACAATCTGTTGCAAATGTTTGTCAACAAATACTGCCATTGCTTCAGTTTTATTTATATTACTAACAACTATTGGTCTCATGCGTGGGTCATCTAAATTTTTATGGATTTTAGGTAAGCCAAATATTCTACTCATTCTAAGAGCCTCAATCCGAAAGTAACATCTTGTCTGCTCTAATATACATCCACTTAAACACCATTATTCTATTTGAACATCTATAAATGAATGTTTTTTTAATACTGAAAAATGTGACTTTCTTGTAAAAATCAATATCACTCAACATTTCTTCCATTTTGGATACATATTTCTCCCTATCTAAAACAACTAAGGCATTACCTTTATCAGCCTTAGTAACTAAAACCTCACTGCTGTTAGAAAATTGATATAATATTTTCTCTCCCTGGATGTTAAATTATACTAACAATACTCAGGTTTATTCTTTAAAAGCTCTATAATTTGAAGTTCACTAACCACTAAAAATATTTCCAGCTTCTTCTTTAAAGGTGGATTATAAGCACTTGGTCTTACAAACAATTTAATTTTCGTTATTAGCATCTGGGAACAAACATTTCAAATTAAGCTTATGTATAAATTCTCTCAACGCATTAATTGCATCACACTTAAATGCTCTTAGAGCTGGTACATAATTCCAGCCTTTGCTTAAAACATTACATACGTCATCATTCAGATATACACTTGAAAGAATAACAATTTTAAAGGACAAATCAACAGTACCTATTATCTATGTCGATAATTGCCCTTGTTGTTCCAGTTCTTTTTCGGAGCACTTGTAAATTCTCTTTCCCTCCCCACATTTGATGCTACTTGCGCCCAAGTCCTGTTCTGCCTGCCATGTTGCTGATAAACTTTCACCAGCTGATTGTTGGTATTTGAAAAACAGCTGTCAAACTATTATTTTCTGAAGCTGAATTCGACAGAATTTGACTGCAGCTTGTAGTGTTGTCATTTCTTCTAACAGTACTATTCTCTCGCTTTGCAGCAATCTGATTTGATTTCCATGTTGCATTCTCCTGGGCCATACTAGGAATGTCTGCACCACTTCCTATTGTTATCAGCTCAAACGCCTCTTTAGACACACCTCCAGCTGCTGATTGATTAACCTCATTACTGCCTTCAAAGTTAGCACAATCTCTGTTAAAATGTTTCATTTTACGTTTACATAAAATGTCATTTTCTTTGATAAGCTTGTCTTGTAAACCACTAAATTTCATATCAAAATTCTCTCCTGACAAACTATCTTTGAGCTTAAAGAAAGTCTCCCTGATTACTCCATTGAGTATTTCCATCCCCTGCTTATTCAGTTTTATCAGCATTTCAACATATTGTAGTCCCACTTTTTCATTAAGCGCAACCCACGTCTCAAAAAAAAATCCAAGGGGATATTACTTCTTATTGGCATGACAGGAATTCTTAAACCTTTCCATACTCTTTGCACTCACAAACACCCCTCGAAATAAAGGTTGTCCCACTGCAGTCTTTTCAAAATCAATAGGTTCTTTTCCAAATCCTTAAAAGCTTCACTCAGATTTGGAACACTACAGTTCGTACTTATAGGCTGTACGCCACCAAATGGATCCACAGGTGTCACCAAACAACCTAGTAGGGCTTCATCAAACCTTTGAAACCCCACATTGGTATTGTTGATATTTGGATTTACAGGCTGAATAATACGACCTTCTTGATTCAAAACGATAGAGCCATTTGGTCTGTCATTCAGCGTAAAACCCAATGGCAGATCCAAAACAACTGGAACCAGGTCGCTTCTCCATGATTGTAACTAAATATACATCAATGTAAAACAAAAAAAAAAACGGACTAACCAACTCCAATATCAAATAAAAAGCCGGATTAGAAAACTCAAGCTCAAACCTTTAACTGTTATATGCTTTTATTTTTATTAAAAGTTTGAGCTTGAGTTTTCTAATCTGGCTTTTTATTTGATATTAGAGTTGGGTAGTCCAGTTTTTGTTTTACGTTGGTATATTTAGTAACTCATATCTAAAACAAGAAACAGAAAGCAAATAACATACTTTATAACAGCATGGGTAAATCAAGAGTATTATAGCATTTCCATTAACATTTTGAGAAGTTCCACTCATACAGTATTTATCATTAAGTTAAAACACATACGTCAGTCAGTGCTTATTCGCACAATCAATATTCAATAACACATCTGCTCCCAAAGATTTATTTATGCAGTTATGAAAAATATTAGCAGTAAGACCCAAACATGCAGTTATTATGCCATCTAAATGTTGACTCGGAGGTTAAAGTTGTGAGCTATAAT
The DNA here is from genome assembly GCF_019279795.1 of Protopterus annectens. Lineage (NCBI taxonomy): Eukaryota > Metazoa > Chordata > Ceratodontiformes > Protopteridae > Protopterus > Protopterus annectens. The sequence continues at coordinate 969,160,880 of NC_056727.1, read as the reverse complement.
TCCTTTGGTACAGGGTTTGATTTTATCATCGCTTGTTAGCCTACTGTGTGACCCTGAGCAAGTCACTTAACCAGACACTGCTCCTGGGTCGCCCCTGAAAAGGGACTGCGTGTCCATTTGGGCCATCTGGTTAACAAATAGGATTATTTATGTCCCATATTTCTTCACAGTTGCAGTTCCCTGCAGCAATCATTTACATATATTTTCGATGCTACATGTTCAGTATGGTGGTTCTATAAAATTATTTACTTACTTTATTTATTTATTTGTTTACATATATTAGCTGGCTAACACGGATATCCTTCAAAAGGGCCTTACTGAGACGGACACCTGGTGTCAAAGTCATGGCCTCAAGCTACTAAATGCCAAAAAATGCATAGTCATCCTGTTTGGGAAAAACAAAACACCCACAAATTACCACATAGGTGGCAGCTCCCTTAAGACAGAAGAGGTAATAAGAGATCTGGGGACCCAGGTAGATAGTAATCTCTCCTTTGACAATCATATTGCCAAAGTAGTTAGAAAATCCTTCTATGTGGCCCATCTAATTACTAAAGGGTTCGCATCTAGAAATAAAGAGGTTATAGTGCCCCTCTACTCGTCACTCATTAGACCCATCATAGAGTACAATGCCCCATTTGGGATGTACCTCACAAGACACTTCCAACAACTGGAAAGACCACAAAAGTACCTCACCAAGAGGATTACTGGCCTCAAACATATGTCCTATGCAGCCCGACTTGAAAAAACTCCGGCTGTACTCAGTGGCATATCACTTACTCAGAGGTGATCTCTGCCTGACTCATAAAGCCATGTCCAACTCAGAATTGATGGACATGCTCCACCTAAAGAAATCCAAGTCACTGCAAGCCACATGCTCTAGTGAGCTAAACCTCGCCACAACAATAAATGGACCATGCTGGAGGGATAGATTCCTGTCACAGAGACTCCCCATGCTTTGGAACAAAATTCCAAACTACATTAGGCAGAGCCCCTTACTAACACTCTTCAAGAGAAACCCTGACGAGTGGATGGGTAAGAGAAAATACACCCCTGGGATCACTTTGTTGGCTCTGCTTGACAGAGAATCAGTTAATTAATCAATGGGGAGGTGAAAGCTGACACACTCTGGCTAGGCTTATAAATGCTCTCGGGCAGATAGCCTAGTACCTACCTATGAACCTATTAACTGGGGTTAGATCAGTGATCCATATGTACCTTTTTAGGCTGGTTAAGCTACTTGCTCAGAGTCACAAAATAGACAAAAAGAGGCTGAGAAAATCAAGCTGTGTACTGCAGAAAGCAGCTTGCTGAAAGTTCATAGCCTTAATCCTCTACACTTATAGTCAGACCAATCCCTTGTACTAACTGCCAGACTTAATCTCACTCTCTAACTGCCAGACTCATAATACGTCTGACAGTTAAGATAACTTTCCTAAACGAGAAGGGCAACGATTTAAGTGGGTTCTTCTTCTCCTTACTCTGTGTAGGTCTAGATGCTTTGTGACGTTTGTTTATAATTTTATGAACTTTCTGGAAAAGCATGAAAAATACTTGCAGGTGCAGTATGAATCAATTATCTTCTGACAAAGACACAACCTCAAGAGATTAAGTAATTTTTAAACATTACACATCAGTCTGTGCTGTTGCAGTTTAGGGACCCCTTTAAATTATGGTTTAACTCATTCACACATTTAATCTTTTCATTTATACCTACAGCTCCTTATGACAGGCTTGATTCCTTAATAAACTGACACACTAATTAATAATAGGCAGCATATGAAGGGAAAAGTGCATTAAAAAAAGCAACATGATTGTTTATCCAGGATACAGTACAGTGGAGATCTTAACTACTAGTTGTCACTTGTTATTCATACTTACACGCTCACATGTTTTTGAGGATATAGAGTGAGCTATCACGAGGCAAGACATATAAATACAATGTCATCATTCATTTGCAATGCCCTGTGCTGGATATATCACTATTTTGCTAGTAATTATTAAGATGTATAATATTTCCATATGTATATTAATATTTCCATAATAAAGTGACTTAGAAACTAATGCATGGCATCAGTTGAAACCTTAGATGATGTTACAGAAAACTTTTGTGCTGTCATTGATACTCGTAATGAAAGTTGCACAGATTGGGTGACACCAAATGTTATTTACACTATTTATGCAAACAGGCACATTATACAATGACTGGCCATTAACATTCAAAAAGTAGCATGTTGATTCGTCTAACCAACCAGCGTGCCCATTGTAAATCTGAGCATATACCAAATGGAAAAAGGTTCAGTCGCACCGACTTTCTTCCATTAATATACGCCATAAATATGTCACTTTTCTTGCACTTAAAAAAATAATAATAAACTTAGAAAACTGGAGACATGAAATCAACAAGAGAGACTGGACAGGCAAAAATAAAAGGATAATCAGGTCCGTTATGCAAAACTAGAGAAACATAATGGATTATCTTTTTATATTTTAAATCCTGACTCCTATATGTGCAAAGTCTCACGGTATCATTTTTTTAATTAAAAAAAAAAAACAAAAATCTTCCTTTCTTTGTTGCTTCTTATACACAGCACCCCTCACACAGCACTGATGCATTGTATAAGTGTGGGAATGAAAGTCCTATATGTATGTGCAGTACATCAAAAAAACACCAGGATATCTGAGGAAAGCGGATGAACACCACAGAGCTGTCATACAAATACATTATTTAAGAAAAATAAGTAATTTTTTTCTTAAATAATATTATTGTATAATAACAATAATCGACTCTGTGGCATGGTATATTGAAGATTTACCCACGGCTGTCTTTGTTTAATCACTCAGGCTTCGCCCTCGTGATTAAACCACACCAGCCATGGGTAAACCTTCAGTACACCACATTCATGTTGTCAGTTACTGCTATAATATTCATACCTTTAGAAATATCTAGATACACATAACTCAGAAAGAAACTTGTTGCCTTCATGTAAAGCTTAAGTTTGGATGAACAAAAATGCTGCTGAGACTACATTTCTAGGATAAGCAGTTTGAAAAATATGAAAAGGTGTTTGTGAAAAGTTAGAGAAAAAAATAATTCTTGATCTTTGACATTATCTTATGGAACTGCTGCAAAAACTGTGAATAAAGCACACTTATTGTTCACAAGAAATTAACATTTGCTTGGCTTATACCTTTACTTGATTTTTCAGAAAATGCTTACAGATGAAAGGATACACATAGGCTGGTAGAGGTGTGACATTCCAGCATCTTAGCACTGGCCATGATTTTCATACTTGGCACACAAGCTCATTGCACCACTTATTTCTGCATGGTAGGATTCCTCATGGTCACCTAGTTAGAAAGTGCAAACTATCATATGGTTGCTAACCATACCTATTTTTTGTCTCTGTAGAATGGCATGGGTAGTACTGCATAATCCTTTTTTTTTCAGATAATGCAGATTACTCACTTGAACCTTGGCTAATGACACCAGTCCACAATCCTCCATGGAGTGGCTGAGAACTGCATCAACATCACCTTGTTCCAGACGCAGATAAAGTCACTGAACAAGTGTCTGGTTTGCTCAAAGCCTGCTGGCATTGCCTGGATGAGATGTTCAGCCCATCAATATGACTCTGCTACTGCATGCAGGATGTTTACCTCCTGATCCATTCTGCAGAACATGATCATGCATTGTCTGGTGTGCAACTGCTACAACCATTCACTAATTGTGGCAGTGGAGCTCCCTCTATCGTTTCTCCCACCAGTGATGACAGTGATGGTGGCCAGCTAATGGAAGTAGCACAAAAGTCTCTCTTTCAAGCTTGTGCACAGTAAACAGTTATGCAGGTAAAGATGCAAAGTCTAGTCCACAATCATGGTTCATGACACTGACTATGTAACAGTATAAACTTACACATATAATACATGATGCATGTAGTATTACTTGTGGGCTTTCATGAGTGGTGCACAGTCAACTTTCACTGTCCACCAGACATTTCTCCTTATATCACATGCGACAAATTGTTTTTCATAAGGTATTTGCCATCATTATTTGTTCAGTACTAAGGAGTCAGTGGCACAAATGCCAGTTACGATGGCAGCCTTTGACTTAAGTATGAAAAAGTAGGTGTTATGAACACACATTTAGGGCTATATTGTTACTGTTTGACTGCACTATCACTTACTGAGTTTGATGAAAGTACCTGTTTACACAAAAAATAAATTGCTTTGCAAAAATGAACTATGTCTTTGATGATTTTTTTGGCTGCTGTTTTCTGTTGTTTTTCAGATACAAAGAAAAATTGCAGCATTGGCCCAGTCTGCAAAATGACTTCTCAGTGAGCAGTATCTGTGTTACTGATACTCAAAATTTCACTCAGAGGTATCTTACACAATGTCCCCTAAGGATAGTGGTTGATGGTCAAATAGATTGTGAGTAGGTGCTAATATATGAGCTTCATACTGAGTAACTCTGATGACGAGACATACTGGATGCAAATGAACCTGCTGATATTGATCTAACAGTGCTGTAAGACTTAGACCTTGTCTAAGAGGTACTAACACATGTTGTGGAAGTCTGACAAAGCCAGTCTGCTACTTTCTTGGGAGAATCCACATGAATGCTTACACCACTCATCCATCTCAAGAAAGTGCCGCAAGGCCTACTTATCTAACATGCATGTGGACACTCTCTTGTCCACGTTTAGCTGCGTCCCCAGTGTGTGTTTGGTAAGTCCTTACTAGTATGTGCATGGAGGCTGACATGAATGCCAAACGTGCGACCGTACTGCACATGATGATCATCATAGCACTGTCCCTGACCTCCACTACAACCATGTACTGGTGAATTTACTCACACAAACCATGCAGTACTCTAACCATCTCTTGACTCTCAGTGGCCATAGCCTAGGCCTAAACTACATCACAACACATCTCTTGCTGGGCATACAAGGTATTGCATGTCTCTGGAGCAAACTGTAAAACATTTTTTTTGTCTGGCACCTCTGTGATCAGATGTGACAGGGATTACTGCTATCACTTAAAGGCCGTCTATTCATCAAGAGTTCTGTCTGTGTACAGATGTGGCAGAGATTACTGCTACCCTTTAAATGCTGTCTATTCATCAAGGGTTCTATCTGTTACAGATGTGACAGCGGTTCCTGCTACCCTTTAAAGGGTGTCTATTCATCAATAGTTCTGTCTGTGTACAGCTGTGACAGGGGTTATTGCTACCCTTTAAACAGTGTCTATTCATAAATGGTTCTGTCTGTGCACAAGAAGCTGGTGTTGAGCTACATGGTATTCCTCCCCTTACTGCAATGCCATTTCTTCACTAATCTGACTGTGTGTGAGCCTCTGCCACTGAATACAGAGTTATCTACATCTTGTGGGGTAAGAGGCCCCGCTAGTACACTTTATGACTGTGTGCCACTGTCCTGAGGCTGTGTCATGAGTATGAGAGATATGACATCACAGTCAACAGCTGTTGTGCTTTTAAAATGTCTGGACTGAAGACGTCTCTGCTGTACCATGATCCCTGCAAGTATATGTTAAGGAAACATTACACCTTCCACATATGCAACTTCAAGCAATACTGGGTCATGCATTCCACTACATAATTAAGAAAAAAGGATTACAAGCACAATAAAGCATTAATTCTGATTCTAGGTTTGTCTTTTATTTGCACTAATGTTTCTGTCATACATTCCTCTGTATGTGTGAGAATGTGCATAGTAAAATATGCCTGTAAGTGTTTGCTGCAAGGGTGTAGTACAGTGATTATTAATTGATTAATTTGTCATGCATGTCATTTGTTAGTTTAACAAGGGTGGGCTGCACTGTGCCCTTCGGGATTGCTAGAGGCCAATCTCTATAGTAATCCACTTCAATAATGTAGACAGCACTGAAAATAGCACCTTACACATTCCAGTCATTCAGCTACAAGCAGACAAGTACTTTAATATTTCCTTCCTTACCTACATCAGAGGTAATCCTGAAGATTTCACAGTAAAATGCACTGCTAACATTATGTCTTTATTAATGTAATCGAACCTCTGTGATTTACAAACTTTTTAAGTAAATCACACTTTTCCTCAACTGTCTCGAAAATGTGAAGCCCAGCTGTAGATAAAACAGTGGAATATGACTGGTCAAATGTGCGAAGGACTTATATAAATAAAGCTTAGCCATAATTTGCGCTATGAATCACAATGCAGCAGACGTGTAAATGCTATCATTGGTGTAGCTGTCTTCATACTGCTGTGGATGAGCTGCACTTTACTCATGCACATGCAAAAGTGTCAAGCAAGCCACTGCTGAAGTTGCAGATTGCTAATGCTTGTGCATGAAGTATATGCCATCCTATGCCTGTCAGCGCCCAGCCCTCACCCACCTAGGCTGTAGGGTATCACCTCTACATCTTTAAATAGTACGATCCCTAGTTCAGCAGTGGCATCCTGTGAAAAAAAAAAGCTTAGTAATGACAAATGTCCTGAGATTTTCATACAAAAATGTATTCTGTAACCTTCCAAGTCCTGCAAAAAAAAAAAAAATGTAATAGTGTCACCTCTAACAGGGTGTAAGTACTGGGCAGAATTATATTACACTGTAGTGAGTGTGGTCTCAGATTCATATCTATATATCTTATTCTGTACCTGGACCTTGTCAAACTATGGACATTTTTAAAGATGGCAACCCTAGCAGGGTGTTTGAACTGGGCAGAATGATATCACACTCTAATAGTCTCAGACTCATACATACTAATCTGTATCTGGACCTTTTGGTGTGAAACCCATGAAAGCCTAGTGTCATGTCCCAAAATAGTCTGAAAAAGAGACCAAGATTCTCCTCTACCTGCTGTAGGAGTTGTATCTGTAGATAGTGGAGCAGGTCTCCTGGGGGGTGCTCTGGAAAAGAAACTGATATTTGGTGGGAGCTGGGGGGGGGGGGGGCGCTTGTCTTTAGTGGAAAGGATCCCCAGAACAGACAGCAGTGCAGGCACATGTACAATGACCTGTGGAGGTGGAGGAGGGAACAGCAGGCTGGGTGAGTTTCAGAGTTCAGGACTGAAGGCCAGAGCTCTATAGTAAGAAATTGCCTATGTCTTATATATCACTCTTACTATATATTGATATCTGTGGACATATTTAACTTAACAGTTATGTGTGTACATATGCAGTAAATTACCTGTGTCTTTTGTATCTATTACAATTTCTATATATTAATTTTTTATAATTAACAACATCGTTCCTTACTGTCAGTAATATATGCAGGACCTCCCAAATCCCTTTCTCCTTCTTAAAATCCAACATTATATGACACACTAACTGCTCCACATGTTCATTCTGTTTAATCTCTCATTTAAAGAAACTTCACTTGTAGTCATTTGTATAAGTTTCCAACAAAAATCTGCAAATTACTGCATTTGGCTATGTCATCCATTCTATGTAAAATGCCTTTCTTTGAGTTACTTGTAAGTTCCCATAGTAATCGTAAACTTCTCCAAATCAAAGTAACAATAGTTCTTTCTGCCATATTTCACAGTGTTCTTTTGTTAATGTCTTTTTTGACTATAAAACACCAATGATAGTTTACCATATCCTTTTCAGTTTCCCATATCCTTTTCTCTTTTCATTTCACAATATTCCTTACCCCAACTTTCCTACAATGCCTTATTCAGATACTGGTATTTTCTTACTCTTCCTCCACGTAGTACACCCCCATCTGCCGTTACTTTAAACAAAGATTTAAGTACAAGAACATACAGGGAGCTACACAAGGTAGCATTTCTATCCCTTTTTTCTTAGACCTATTATTCATGGGTTTATTCCAAGTGCTCGTATGCCATTAGCTCACAACACACTTCCTTACTGCCAATTGCTCTAAACTGCAAGTGATCTAGTTCTCACTAGCCTAATCATACTGAATAACTAGCCCTTCCACTACCTGACCCTGGTAGACTGCATAACCCCTCCAAGAACCTTCCTCTAACCATAAAAATAGACATAAAACCCCCATTCGGTCTCTAACCATAACCTGTATCCTCACTTTCTAACTCTAACACTCCCCTCTCACCACATAAACCTAAAATCCTTGACCAATGCCTGATCTTAAAACTCCCCTCCTGTTCCTCAAAACTAAAAATCACTCCATAGCTCTAACCTCCCCTCCTGTTCCCTAAATCTAACAAAAATCGCTTCCCAATGACCACCAAAAAAATTAATACAAATTCCCCACCCTCACTTCCTCCCCACAGCTGCTACATTTAATTGACTAGGACCCAAATAATGTGTTTGCACAAGGTGCGGCAGCTCCACTGTCTCCGCACGGCTGCCGCACCTTCTAGAATACATTATTCGAGTATAAGTATGAGTGGAAGACTCAGGAGGCTACAAGATGCTTGAGTCCCTGGCTGTGAGAAGGTAGTCTTTGAGCAGCTGGGACGGGGAGCTTGTAACAGATTCCATTATGCACTGTAGTTAAATGGATTACGCCAGTTTTCACAAAAGCCATTATGTAAAACTCCAACAATACAACTCGCAGAGTTTCAGTATTTGTAGTGTGGATTTAGTAAATAAAAAGTTGGTACCTGATCAAATTTCTTACAATAGTTTTTCAGTAGGAGATAAACTGTTACAGCAGATGTCACTACAAGATAACCTCCAGAAGGAATGTTCTATTATTCAATTAAAACCAGGAACACTGCTTCTGGTTATGGGCTTTAGTTCCATAATGCTTCCTTTTTCTTTCATTATTGTCAATTACAAAACATTTGAAATTTTTCCAATCTCTTAACCTTTCACATTCTACTGTAACCCCCGCCTCATCACATTCACTTACTCTATCGCATAATTTTATTTTGCTGATAAAATAATCATATGTTCAATATGTCTTTTCTTTGACTTTATTGCTGTTTTATTATTATTATCAAAATAAAAATTGTAGGGTCTACATACACAATTCCTCACAGAAGTACACCCAATTATGTTTTCAAACACAGTCCGTAAACTGGAATAATTTCCTATTATACAATTTATATATACTCACAGTAGATATGGCCTGTATGCTTTTATGGTGCAAGGCATTAGTCATTCCCTATTGTAAAATATATTAAGTACAACCTCTGGTCCTCACCATCCTCTTCCACTTGTCTTTGTTCCTTACTTATATTGCTCATATTTCCCACTTTTTGCACATACCTACCACTCACTCTGTTACAGCTGTCATTTGTTTATTTTTAGCATGCATAAATACCTACTATCTGCTTAAGATTGTACATATCTTTAACAACTAACTTGTTAAGCTCTACCACATTGAATCTGAACTGCTGAAATTCATGATTTGTCAAAATGTTGGAATGTCAATTTGTTGAGAGACCGATACATTGTTATACTTTCACATCAAAAGAGAGGCAACCCCCCCCCCCAAAAAAAAGCAGAACTAACTGATTTCTGAAGACAGGACTGGTCTCCCCCATCTGTGATAGTGCTCTTCATTTTATAACTATAGCACTCACAATTAAAATGACAACAATATTAATAAGAAAAGCAGGACTACAACAATTCAATGGACATGAAGAAATAAGTTATAAATTCAGAAAAATTACTGAAAGCATCATTAGCTGCAAGCTTGACCAGATTTAACCTTGAAGTCGAATAATTTCTAAAAATTTCATTCTGAATGCTCTTTCCCAGCACTCACTTCCACCTTTCCCACTCCCTAAGGTCTACATTCGTCATTCATGCATCTTCCAGTTTCGTGCTTTCTTCCTCCTTTATCCACGTGAGGCCTATACTGCATGGGCAAGGCCGCTAACTGCACTCACCATTGTAGTTAATGTCATTCCACAGCCTCTCCCTGTGGCTCTACTTCCTCCTTCCCTCTTTCACTTCAATATAAGGGCCACACCAAGCTTGACATATATTTTAATTTTGTGTTAAAGATGATGGTATCATGGGGGGGGGGGGGGTATCATAGGTTCATCGAAAGGATTTCTAAGATATTGCTATCCTCAGATGAACTTTGTATTACTTGCTCCGATTTGTTTTGGCTATCATAATCATTTATTATTTGGGCATATTTATCTGTTCTTGAGTACTTTCTATACATATTCAGTGTCTGAGTACTTGAAGTCCTCCATAAAGACTTCATGTTCCTTGACTTTTTACATTTCTGGAGTTTAGTCAGAAGATCTTCACTCACTGTTGGAGACACGTGGTCTAGAGTTGGTTCTTACATAATGACTACTGATAATAATTAGGTAAGAAGAACATCTAGTCCTGAGTTGTTTTCCTGGTTTCTAGCTTTGAAATCCAAGCACATAACCAATGATATTTGCCACAGTCAAGGAAGGTAACTGTGGAATCTGTAATATGGCATATGGAACTCTATATTGAATTTTAGCTCAATATAAATCCTCAGAGTAAAGGAAAGTTTCTGAATTTCCTTTGCAGTAAAGCTTTAGATTTTTCGGTGTGATCATACAGTAACTGGTTTGTATATTATAATTTTTGTTTTCTTACAAGTTGAATTTTCTGTAACAATGAATTCTCAAAACTGCTTACAGATAGTAGGTATGATTATGTACAATTATTTAGAATTTCTAAACACTATTTTTCATAATATTAAATAACATCTAAAAAGTGGTGCCCTGGCATTTTTTATTTTTGTGTGATTGTGTGAATGAGTCAGCATGATTGTGTGTATGCGTAATATACACTTATTTAATATATGTACACACAAACAAACAAATATACATATATATATATATATATATATATATATATATATATATATATATATATATATAATTATATATATATAAACACATCTACATATATATTATATGTGTGTTTGTGCATGTGTACATGTACTAGAGTCTATGATGTGGAAGAAGGCAAGAGAAATGAGGCCATCTAGTCAAGAGACTGAATTGATCGCATGAGACAAGACCTGTGACAATCAGGCATGTCTGCCAAAGAAGGTAGGAGAGTGGCACTGAATCAAGGGAGGACAGCAACAGTTGTCATGACACCACTGCCACATGTAGAAAAACAGGAAAAAGGGTGTTGATAACAACAATTATTTTCCACTAGCATGAGTTTATCAGACTTTGCAGTACATTACCAATCTTATTCATAAAGGTCAAGTTGTATCCCAAGGCACAATGTGCACTCCTAGCATTTTAGCTGCAATAATGCTCTTCCATCAGGTAGTAAATCACTTTTTTAAAATTTAACCTTTACAAAGGCATTAATGTAAGCTTATATACAATGTAAATAGAAACTACCTCCTTTTGTCACTACCTTAAATTTCTGACTGAGGTGCCAAGTTGCCATGATTTCACTGGGTGTTAAGTAAAGATCCTTCTAATCCCTTTGAAATTTTCACATTTTATTCCAGAAAGGCATGATGAAAATTCTGCTTTACTGTATAGTGACCTCATTTCTGATGATACCATTATTAGCTTTTAATGATAAACTTACATATCCAGTGGATGAAACTCAGACATACAAAAGATAACAGCATGAAAAGATACACACACACACACACACACACACACACACACACACACACACACACACACACACACACACACACACACACACACACACACACACACACACACACACACACACACACACACACACACACACACACACACAAGATTAAGACAATCTGAACACAATAAGCATGCAAACCATGGTCAAGGGCAGAGGGATAAACAAGAGTAAACAGTATTGCCACCATTACACTTGTAGATTTTATCTAAGGTCATAAATTAGAATATTTAGGAATAAAACATGCTTTGCCTTTAATTAATTGTAATAAATTATCGAATATGTATTGGATGGGTCACAAAAAGTGTCAAAATTTAGTTCCAAAGTGTTTTCCCTTAAGGGTAGTGTAACTGCCTTAAAAATGTTTCAGTTGCTAATGTTACTTTTTAATGATGAACCTGATATCCCCACCATGAATAGGTTAGGTTAATATAGCAATAACCCACGCCTGGGTGTGGGTAATGCGGGATTTACCCATGGTTGGCGTGGTTTGGTCCCGAGGGCGAAGCCCGAGGGACCAAACAAAGACAACCGTGGGTAAATCCCGCCTTACCCACACCCAGAAGTGGGTTATTACTATTATACTATGACATTATTTAAGAAAAGAAACAATTACTTTTCTTAAATAATGGCATTGTATAATGCCTCTTTGCTGCCCTTCCGCAGCTGTCTGGCATACGCGGCGGTTCTCATGTACTGCACATGCCTACGCAGTACATCAGAGCTGTGGCCAAAAGCAACGGAGAAAACAAGATCTCCGTTGCTTTTTTACTGTTTCGCTATATTAAATGGGTTTAACATAGCGAGACAGCTTTAAAATAAGCAACGGAGATGTCCGTTGCTTATTTTAAAGCTGTCTCGCTATGTTAAACCCATTTAACATAGCGAAACAGTAAAAAGCAATGGAGATCTTGCTTTCTCCGTTGCTTTTTTTTTTTTAAACCTATCTCGCTATGTTAAATGGGTTTAACATAGCGAGACAGCTTTAAAATAAGCAACGGAGATCTCCGTTGCTTATTTTAAAGCTGTCTCGCTATGTTAAACCCATTTAACGCAGTGAGACAGGTTTAAAAAAAAAGCAACGGAGAAAGCAAGATCTCCGTTGCTTTTTACACACTGTGTCGCTATGTTAAAGGAGTTTAACATAGCGAGACAGCTTTAAAAAAAGCAACGGAGATCTCCGTTGCTTTTTTTAAACCTGTGTCGCTATGTTAAACTCTTTTAACATAGCGAGACAGTGTTTTAAAAAAAGACTTATACTAATGGAAAATGTCTGGGCGACCGGACCTTTTTCCATTAGTATAAGTCAATTTACAACGTGCACGCTGGCCAATCAGCGTGCACGTTTTGGAATATTAATGGGGGGGTCATGGTATAATAAAGAAATTATTATGGAAAGGAGCATCTCTCTGAAAATTCCATGGGAAGAAACAGTATAACCCGTAGACAGAGGTGAAACTGGCCAGCCAAATCCAGTAGGGTGTGAGAGCTAGCTTGTTTCTGTTACTACCTGAGTGGCAATATGGATTATTTTTAGTCACTGGAGTATTTAGGGAAATTTTTTTTTGTTCTTCTTGAAATATTTAGGGAAATAATGAATAAAAATAAATAAGAAATGACTGAGTGGGACCTGATGAGAAAATAACCAGTTAGTAATAAGGCACTGAACTGTGACCTTTAGGCAGGTAAAGTAGCAACATTTGAGAGCACATTTCTGGGTGCCTTTTTTCATTAGTAGAAATATTCTGCCATGATATGAAATAACACATTTGGGAAATATATTTTCCAAGGGCAAAAGTATACCAAATGCAACCTGCTTTTGTAGATATTTATTTTGATACAACTAGTGAGTTAATTAGAGAGTTATTTAAAATGTATAGAAGCTTTCATGATAATGTCGATAATTCCCTACAGTTAAAAAAGAAAAGCTTAGCTATGATTTATATAAAAATTCTAGAATTTGATTCTAAAAAGAAATGCTTCGCTACAGAATAATGGAAAAGACATCTTAAGATAAACACAAGCGAACAGTAATGAAATACTAATTTTATCACAGTTAAAAAGAATCACACATTGGTCCATATGGATAAAAAGGTCATGAATTAAGTCCAACTCTAACAAAACTATCCTATCAAAAGACATCTTATCTACTGTTTATGGATTATCTAAAATTGTACATTGCATAGGTCAAAAACCTGAAAGAACAGCTATAAGACATTAATCTTCTAAAATGATATAAGAATGGTCTTGCCAAATGTACAAACACATTTGCAAGAAGGAAATTGAAGTATCAAGGCAATATAAAATTTTAAAAGCAATGTGGTACAAAAGAATTGGAACAAGACAGTATGTATAAATGTCTGGGAATGCATGAAGGCATGGCACTATAGCATGAAAACACAGTCGTATAAAATCTTACCATAATAGTAGATGTCCTTGCCTTCACTACTGCAGTATTCTTAACTACAAGGGATTCCCTGCTGCGAAAGCCTGATATCTGGACAGTCTTCCAAAGACTTCTGAATTTAAAAGGCAAGGTGAACGTCACCATACAAATCTTGTGTAACATAAGGCATAAAGGTGACGTTCAGGCTTACCAAAAACAGAACTGATTGCCCCAGGAGGAACATCAGTCTAAGCAGCCCATGAGGTACCGTGTACATCCAGGAAGGTACAGAACTAGGGGGATGGAGGGAGGGAGCAAATACTGTAGCAGTGAAGGCAAGGGCATCTACCATTACAGTAAGATTTTACACAACTGTACTATGTCCTTACATTCACTGCTGCAGTATTAATAACTACATGTGAGAGTGCCAAAGCTCAGCAGGAAACTAGGGAGGAGGAAGGGGCAGAAGAATCCCCTAAAAAAACATGAAGAACTGAACTAGCAAAACCAGCCCTAGCTCTACAGATACCATCCAAAGTATGCACAGAAGTCCAGATATCTGCTTCAAGAATAGAATTAGTACCTAATCCTTTGATAAAAGTACCAGAAGAAGTCACAGATCTAGTAGAATGAGACTTATTTGAAAAAGGAAGGCTTTTGCCATGAAGAGTGTAACAAAAGGAAATAGACTTAGAAAACCATGAAGAAATAGTCTGCTTGGATACAGCAAGCCCCAAAGATCTAGGATGAAAAGAAACAAATAACTGATCAGATTTTTCTGATAGCCTTGGTCATATCCAAATAAACTCTAAGTTGCCTATGCATGTCCAAAGTATGCACGACCCTCTCACTGTCAGTTTGCGAAGAGGGGAAAACATTGATCTGATTGAGAGATAGCTCATTAACCACCTTCAGCATAAAAGAAGTGTTAGTGTGCAAGGACACTCTGTCCTTATGAAAAACTAAAAAAGGAGGACAAGCCATAATGGCCTGCAACTCAGACACCCATCTGGCAGAAGTAAGCACTAACAAAAGAACAGTCTTCCAGGAACAATGCTGCAAGGAAGCTGCAGTAGCAGGCTCAAAGGGAGCCTGAGTCAACTTCTCCAAAACAAAATTAAGATCCCAGGGAGTAGGAACAGACTTCCTGGGAAGTCTAATACTAAGGATGCCTTTAAAAAAGCAGCTAAACGAGGAGAAAAAGGTAGACAAGCAGAGATAGCTGATAGGTGGGCCTTAACAGGAGAAAAGGCACACACAAATAAGAGAGAACCAAAGGAGCATCCACAGTAAGTGGGTCCATGTTACAGGAGAGACACTCAAAAGAAAACCTCTTCCATTTGGATAAGTAGAATTTCCTAGTCATAAGTTTTCTGGCCTCCTACAGGACTTGCAGCACGTCCTCAGAAAAAAGGTGTCTATGAGGAATCAAACTCCTATCACCCACACTGTCAGCTGAAGCGTGGACAGATTGAGATGGATAAGAGATCCCTTGTGTTTTGTGATTAGTTCCACCCTGTGAGGTAACTTGTGATGACTGTCCCTGGCTAGATGTAGAAGAGGGAACCAGTGCTGTTGTGGCCAAAAGGGAGTCACCAACAAGATTTTGGAAGCATCCAGTTGAATTTTGAACCCGACTTTTGGAATGACAGGAAAGGGAGGGAATGCATAAAGAAACATCCCCTTCCAAGAGAATGAAAGGGCATCCACCTTCCATATTGGAAGACCTGGGACTCTGGCATAAAACAGAGGAAGTTGTCTGTTCAGAGGGGAGGCTTGAAGAGTACTGGTGGATAATGTCCATAAATACATGCCTGTGAAGCATCCAGTCATGGGACTGAGTTAAGGGCCTGCTCAGAGTGTCTGCCACAATGTTCTGACCAGAGGGGATATAAACTGCCTGAAGAGTCACTTGACACTTGACAGCAAGATCCCATACCAAAAGTGCTACCCGGCCTAATAAGATAAGATCTCACTCCTCCCTGCCTGTAGATATAACACACATCACAGTGGTATTGTCTGTGAATAACTTGAGAGGCCGTGGAGAAAGGAAAGACTGAAAGGCCAGAAGAGGTCTCATTTCTTTGACACTGATGTGTTCCTTCTGCTGACGAGGTGACCACACCCTCGCTACCTTTAGGGAGCCAAAAGTCACCCCCATCCCATGTCTGAGGCATCCATAAACAATTCCTGACAGGGAAGAGGGGGATGAAAAGGGATCCCTGGATTCAGAGACAACTGCTGAATCCACCAGAGAAGTTCCTGTCTGAGGCAAGGAAGAAGAGGAACTACAAATTCTAGAGGATGAGCATGTAGAAGCCACACTGACTTCAGCAACCTCTGAAACGTTCTCATATGAAGTTTGGCCACAGGGAGCATTGGAATGGTAGATGCCATGAAATCCAGAACTCTCAGAAACTCCCTGGTGGTAATGAATGCTACAACAAGAAGAGTATGAAAGAAAAAAAATGAGATTTAAAGCCTTTGGAGGGAGTAGAGATGCGAGCACTGGCACCGTCTGAATCCTGCAACCCAGAAAAACATGATCTTACGAAGGAGCCAGAGAAGACTTTTTGAAATTTACAGTGAACCCCAGGCTCTGAAGTAGGGATATGGCAAAATGAAGGTTTTGCAAAAAGGTTTCTGGAGAGGATGCCTGAATCAACACATTGTCCAAGTAAGGAAATATTTGGATCTGTTGAAGTCTGCAAAAGGAAATCACAGGAGCAAGGTATTTGGTAAACACCCATGGGGCAGTAGAAAGGCCAAAGGGCAAAGCAGAGAACTGAAAATGCCAAGAAGCAACAAAGAAACACAAAAACTTCCTGAAAAGAGGATGGATTGGAATATGGAGATAGACATCCTTGAGATCCAGAGACACCATATAGGCCTAAGGGAGCAAGACAGGAAATAGAACCTGAAGGGACATCTGAAAGGGAGGTATCATTAGGAAAGTGTTTAGATAAAACAGGTCTACAATACATCTCCAAGTGCCCTCTTTTCTGGGCACTAGAAACAGTCGGGTGTAGAACTCTTTCCCCCTTTGCGACATAGGCAGCTCTTGAATAGACCCTGAGACAACAGATCTTGAAGAACCCCTGGTAAAAAGGGAAGATGCTCCTGAGGAGGCTGTGGAATGTCCATAAATGGAGGACAGGATTTCCACACCAGGAAGTACCCTTGATGAACTATCGACAGAACCCAAGAATCAAATCCAAAATCCAAACACACCAGTGGCGAATGTTGTGGATCGACAAAAAACTATTCAAGGGTAGTCTCTCTGCAAATTTATTAAAAACAAGGATTAAGCACTTTCATCAACATCACACGTTGACTTCATCAGAATACCTAAAGCCTGTGATAAGCCTCTATATATAAATGTTAAAGTTGGCGCCAAAAATGTAACCAGTACAAAGTATCAAATTGTTTAATGGTACATAGTATCAATAATAGCATTTACTGGTGTAACACGTTAAAAATAAATGTATAAATAATTAAACAATCAAATATACATTTTCACAACAAGAAATATACATTTCAACAGCGAGAAATCAGAACAGGCTTGATGGGGATACTGTCATTTCATTGGGGAGGGGGGGGGTTGTGGCATCCAATAACAACTGCCACTTTACCTCTTTCTCCCCCAGCACACTTTTGTTGTTCCCTCCCCTCGGATTGTCAAAAACCTGTTCCAAAATAGCAAACTTAAAAACATGATCATTCCCTTCTTTGTCTATATGTCTGTATAAAGCATCATTTGAATCCTTTTTTCTAATGTTATATTGATGGTCATATATTCTGTTCTTAAAAAGTCTGTCGGTCTTTCCAATATAATATCCTGAACAAAGCATACACTTTGCCAGATAGACCAAGTGTCTGGTGTTGCAATTTCCTTTTCTAAATCTAACCGGTTCTGTTAGCATTGTCCAAAATAATGCTTTCCTTCTCTAAAATATAATGACAGTAATGACAGCTTCCACATTTTTGTGTGTGGCCTGTCTTCTTGCTCCTTATACCATTTCCACTGCTCATTTCCAACGTACTTTTAATATTTTTGTCCATCTTAAAGACACAAGTGGGTTTGTCATCTAATAAATGACAAATATCCTCATCAGATTTCAGAATGTTCCAACTATTACTTATTAAATGTTTAACCTTCTCTGCATAGGGACCATATTTAATGATACACGCCCTATTATATTGGTGAATATTAGCTTCATCGGCACTAGAAGCTGAGGCCTGTACAGGAGCACTTTCTCCTAATAAAGATTTATATTTCTTATTCCATTCTCTCACTTCATAGTTGGCCACATCTCTGATTAAAACTCCTGGGTACCCTCTCTCCAGAAATAAAAAAATTATGTATTCTATTTCCTGAATCATGTCTTCATAGCAAGACGTCATCCTTGCTGCTCTTATACATTGTCCTTTAAAGATGTTCCTAAACATTTTTCTCGGATGGTTACTCTCATATTCTAAATAGTTGTTACTAAAAGTGGGCATCCTAAAAATTCTAGATTTAAAATCTGTAGTTGTTTTAATGATGAGAGTATCCAGATACGCTATTCTTTCTCCTTCCACCTGATGTGTAAATTTCAAAAAAGTAATAGTGCTGTTTATATAACTCATAAAGAGGTTATACTTTTGCAAGGGCCATCCCATAATATAAAAATATAATCCAGAAAACGAAAATACAATCTTATATACTGGAAATATAAGTTGTTAAATAAATTGTTGTCTTCCCAATCCATCATAACTAAATTTGCATAAATGGGGGCGCAGGCTGCTCCCATACCCACACCCCTAGTCTGCCTATAATGTTCTCCTTCATAAAAGATACAACTATTGTCTAATATGATGGCCATACATTCTGAAATGAGATTGAGTCTATCGTTACTCAGTTTGGCATATTTATGCATACTGTTGTAAAAGCTTTCTAAACCTTCCTGTTTGGGAATGCTACAAAAAAGATCTACCACATCAATTGTTATAAACATCAGATCTTCCTTCCATACTTCTTTAGACAATCTTCTCAGAAAGTCCCAGGAATCTTTCAGCACACAATTAACATTGTCATAAATGTGTTTAAGCCAGATGACAATAGCTTTTCCCATGTAATATGTTTTAGCCCGACTACCCGATATAATCGGTCTAAAAGGTGGGTTGTTGATGTCCTTATGTATTTTAGGTATCCCTGTGATTGTAGCCAGCTTTGGGAAATCAATTTTCATATATCCATACTCTTTAATAGTTATTCTACCATCAAGTAAATATTCCTCAAGGAATAAGTCTATTCTTCTATAAGCAATATGTATTTTGTTTAACAATATGCTCTCATAGTTGCCTGTTTCTTGTAATATTTCATACATTTTGCTCACATACTCCATGGTGTCAAAAATCACTATTCCCCCACCTTTGTCAGATTTCATAATTCGAATATTGGAATTGGTCTTAATTTCCCTGAGTATATTATTGTCTTCCTTTGTCAAATTGTATTTTGTCTTGTATCCTGAAATATTTTTCGAAAGTTTGTAAATTTCTCTGGTGACCACTTTTTCATAAGTGGTTACACTGGGTTGGGGGGGAGGTACAAAAGTACTTTTTTTTACTATCTTATTCTTGTTAATTAACATCGTGTTACCTTTGAAAAATATTGCTAAATTAAGTTTCCTAAGGAATAATTTTAATTCAATTAAGGTGCCCACTACATCAAAGTAAGGGGTTGGAATAAATTTCATGCCTCTGGAAAAAAGTTTGATATGTTCATATTCAATGGGCATCGAAGTATAATTGTAAACACTAAAGTTACCTATACTACATATCTTTCCTTTTTCAGTAATGGTTTCATTAACCTCAATGTGTGTCACACATTTACTGTCAGTAGGCATCACAATATCATTTTTTAAAACCCGGCCTTTCTTTCCCCTCTGTCCCAATGTTGATTCTCTCTCCAATAGTTCCTTTGATATTGGTTTGGGCCCCTGTGAAAATTCAAATCACCATCTGGTCTGTAAAAATATTGATTGTCCAAATTTTGACCTGTTTGCTTGTTAGCATATCCCTTACTTTTATCCAAACTGTTTTTTTTTTAACCATGTGTATACCTTGTTATTTTTAAAATGTTTCAAATCCCGGGAGAGTTTTTTACTTTTCCTGTCTAATATTTTGTCAGCCTTAATCTCTACTTTTTAAAATTGTTTGTTATATAACATTTCCTATTGAGGAAATAATAAGTCATTCCTAACCGAGTTGTTAAGTTCTTCCATTTCTACTAATAGCCGACACAATTTTTCATCATTAAACTTAATGACTAGCTTCATAAAATCAAAACCAAATCTGTTAAATCTTCACAATCTTTGATAACATTTTCAGTTAGAGTAATACCCATCGGTACTTTAAAAAAAACGTAGACCGACTGGTATAACATTATTCTCCCAGGAACCCAAGAATCCTAAGTGATCTGAAGCTACACTGGAAGAGAAAGAGAATGGCGAAGAGAAAGAGGAATCTGTATGGGAAGGGAAGATAGTCACACAACGCCTAGTTTGTCCAGAAATGAAGGCTTTGGAGTCCCCCGAAAATTGAGTAGCCTTAGCAGGAGAAGTCCGTTTGCCACTCTTCTTACCTTTAGTAGAAGGACATGATTGCTTATGAAGAAAGGCAGGCTTAGCAGGGTAGTTTCTCTGAAATATAGGCACAGGAGAAACAAACACATGTTTAAGTTCCAGTAAGGCCTTACCCTTATCCTGAAGGGACTTAAACCAGCAGGAGCTTCCCCAAGCAAAAGTTTAGAATCCAGAGGAACATCCATCAGCTTAGCTTTAATATCATCAAGTAAAGGTTGAAGCCTAAGCCAAGAATACCTCTTCATAACTGAACCAAAAACAGCAGTCCTAGAAGAGGCATCTGCCACATCATAACTACATTTAATAGACTTACGAATGACTTGAGAGGAAGGAAAGAACAGAAGTTTTAACCCTCAGAGTCTGGAAAATCAGAAATAAGTTGACAGACCTGAGAAAGAAGAGCCAACACATACCTAGACATATGGGTCTGATAATTAATAGCCCTAAAAGCGTGGATAGCAGAAGTGTAAATGTTTTTGCCCAGCCTGTCCATAGTTCTGTTGTCCTTATCAGAATGCAATAACATGGGTAAAGGAAGCAATTGAGATAGCTTATCAGAGGCTACAGACACTACCAAAGGGTCAGCAGCAGGACATTTATATAAATAAAACAATCCTCAGTGTTCTTGAGAGCAGGGAGAGAGAATTAGGCACTTGAGAGGCACTGGAGAAAATAAGAAGTTATGTACCTACCATAACGTTCCATGTTAGTTGTCTTCTCTCGCCTTCTTTCTTGCTGGATGGGTTCGGAGACAATCCTCGGCTCCGACTCGGCACTTGCTAAGCTCGAGAGCTAATTTTACCAGCTCGAGGCAACCCTATATCCCATGATGCAAGGCAGAGACTACCCAGATCTCGTTTGGTAGCTAAGGAAATTAGGAAAATATTCTTCCAACTGTAAAGGAGGAAGAAAAGTAACAATACTAAAAATGACGATCATAATCATCATAATCCTCTGAAAAGGATCAACCTAATCTAGTGACACTAGAAGCTGATTAGCTAGAAAAAAGGATAAAGCCTCTTAATAGAAGAGGCATAATCTTCTCGGTCTGACCAGGCTAGGGGGATGGAGGGCGGGACGCAAGAAAGAATGCGAGAGAAGACAACTAACATGGAATGTTATGGTAGGTACATAACTTCTTAATGTTAAGTTGTCAATCTCGCCTTCATTCTTGCTGGATGGGACCGCATCTTTAGCACCTCTATCCTGGGTGGCTCAATGGAACAGACTCTTGAGAACGGTGGAACCAAAATTCGCTCTGTCTCTGGAGGCCAAGTCTAATTTGTAATGTGAAACAAAGGTATGAGGAGAGGCCCATGTGGCTGCTGCACAAATAGTGTCTATTGGAAGTCTAGCCTGAAAGGCTGTAGATGTAGCTAGAGCTCTGGTAGAATGGGCTTTTGGCCTAGAAATCAACCCTTTGCTTCTGAGCTGATAAATGTAAGTAATCACAGAAGACAGCCATCTAGATAAAGTCACCTTGGAAACTGGAAGGCCTTTCCTGTTCTCTGATTAGGATAGAAACAGTTGATCAGATTTCCTAAAATGTTTAGTTTTGTCTAGATAATATCTGAGCTGTCGGTGAACATCAAGACAATGACATTTTTGTTCTGCTCTATCAGAATAATTTGGGAAAAATACTGGAAGATCAATGGATTGATTTAGGTTCGTCTGCGATGCCACTTTGGGTAAGAAAGACGGATTAGTCCTTAGAGATACCCTGTCTTTGTGGAAAATTAAGTAGGGAGGACGAATGCAGAGAGCATGAAGCTCAGATACTCTCCTGGCAGAAGTAATGGCGACTAGAAAGAGTGTCTTCCAAGAAAGAAATTTCAACGAACAGGCAGCTGCAGGTTTGAAAGGGGGGAGAATCAAGGATGTTAAAATTAAATTTAGATCCCACTGTGGTGGGGGGTCTCTAATCGGAGGTTTAAGTAAAAAGATACCTCGAAGGAATGCCTTGCAAAGTTTACGTGACATAATGTTGTGGTCCAAAAGGCCTATATGAAAATTCGAAATGGCTGCCAGCTGAACTTTTACTATGGAGGAAGAGGATCCTGAATGAAAAATCTAAGCTAGGAAGTCTAAGACCAAATGAATCGGAGCAGTATAGGGGTCTATGTTCCTAGATTTTGCCCAGAAGGAGAAACGTTGCCATTTACTTGTATAAATCCTTCTGGTAGAGGATTTTAGGGAAGCTACTATGATATCCCGGAGGGGATTAGAAATCATAGGAAGCCTGGCTAAGGATGGAAGTGGAGCAACCAAGCAGTGAGGTTGAGAGAAGGTATGGATTGGTGCAGCTGCCCCGACTGGTGGGTCAGAAGATCTGGAACCGGGTCCAGATGCCATGGCTGTACCAAGAGATAACGATGTAGGAACGGAAACCATATCTGTCGAGGCCAATAAGGGGCAATGAGAATCAACTTGGCTCTCAAGGCGGTTGCTTTCTGAATTACTTGAGGTATCAGAGGAAAGGGGGGAAAGGCATAAAGAAGTCCCCGGGGCCAATCTTGGGTTAGAGCGTCTCTGGGGGGATGGCCTGGAAGGGGGAAGAGAGAGAAGAAGTCTGGGCATTTGCTGTTTTGAGGTGTAGCAAAAAGGTCGCAGCAAGGAAGGCCCCACTCCTGAAAAATCTCTTCCGTCACTGATTGTTTGAGAGATCACTCGTGAGGTATGAGAATAGCTCTGCTCAACCTGTCCACTATGATGTTGGATTTCCCGGGGATATGCATTGCTATCAGAAACCGCTGAGAAGAGATTGCCCACTGCCAAAGTCAGAGAGCCTCTCGACACAGTGGATAGGACTTTGTTCCGCCTTGTTTGTTGATATACCACACTACGGACATATTGTCTGTTTGGACTGCAATAGTTCCCAGGGGAAGAGAGTCGTTGAGGGCTTGCAACGTTAAAAACACTGCTCTCATCTCTAGGACATTTATGTGCAGGTGGTATTCGAAAGGTTGCCAAGTGCCATGGACCATCCTGCCCTGATAATGCCCCCCCCCACCCGATCAGGGAGGTGTCCGATGTAACCGTGGCGACCGGGGCAGGAGGAACAAAGGGTCTGCCCTGATGGACTTGAGGGGACGATATCCACCAGGTCAGATGCCTTTTGCAAGTTGGAGTTATTATGATCCTGTGACGCATGGGAACTTGATGAAAGGTCCATTGGGCAAATAGCATCCATTGTAGAAGATGCATGTAAAAGCGGGCAAAGGGAAGAAGTGTTATGGCAGCCGCCATAAGACCTAATACTTTCAGAGCAAATCTGGCCTGAATTTTGTTGCTGAGAAGAATCACCTGGACGTGACTTTGAATGTCCAAGATCCTTTGGTCTGTTAATTTTGCTGAAAGTTGTACGGTTCCAATTTTGCGCCTATAAAAGTAATAGATTGACAAGGCGACAAGGCAGATTTTTCGAAATTTATAGAAATCCCTAGCCCTCTGCAAATGTGAATGGTGTAATCTCTGGCCTGAAAAAGTTGATGCCTGGTGGTGGCAGTGAGGAGCCAGTCGTCTAGATATGGAAACACCTGGAATCCTTGACGTCTCAGGTGAACCGTAACTGCTGCCATACATTTGGTGAACACTCTGGGGGCTGTAGTGAGTCCAAAGGGCAGGGCCCTGAATTGGAAGTGACTGGTCCCCAGCCGAAAGCAGAGAAATCTTCTGGAGCGCCTGTGAATTTTTATGTGATAGTACGCATCCTGAAGATCTACCGAGCACATCCAATTGTCCTTGCCCAGAAAGGGTAGAATGGACTGAAGCGTGACCATCCAGAATCTTGTTTTCTTTACAAACTTGTTTAGTTTGCTCAGCTCTAATAATGGTCTCCAGTCCCCTGTCTTTTTTGGAACTAAAAAGAACCTTGAGTAGATTCCGGATCCTATTTGGTCTGCTGGGACTGGCTGGATGGCTCTTTTTGCTAGCAGTCTTGATATCTCTGGTACTGCTATTTCCCTTAGACCGGGTGGAACGTCTGGAAGGGTTCCCTTTTGCTGAATTGGGGTTTGAATAAAGGGAATTTTGTAACCCTCGGATATAATTGACTGTACCCATTTGTCTTGAGAAAGGGAAAGCCAGGCTATTTGGTACAGCGATAATCTTCCCCCGACTGCCTCCAAAGGTGGACAATCGGGCAACATCTCAGGGATGCTGGAAGGGTTTGTCAGAAAGAGGCTCTCTGCTACCCTGATTCTGCGGACCCCCTCTGCCCCTAGGGCGGCGTCTGTTGTTGTTACCCCCTCTGCCTCTGGGGGTAAACTGACCTCGTGCGTCAGGTGTGACTCCTTGAGATTTGCGGAACCACATTTTCCCTCCCTTCTGACCTTTTGGGTAAGGTCTTGAAGGGGTGTCGAAACAGACTCCTACGGCAGAAAGAGTCTTGCCATCTTGTTTGCATCTAGTCAAAGTGTCTTTCACTTGAGGTCCGAACAAGGTCAAACCATCAAAAGGGGAGTTTGTGAAGGACACCTTGAAGGGGTCTGCAAAATTACAAAGCCGCATCCAGGACTGACGCCTTAAAGCCACTCCTGTGCCTGTGGCCCTACTCGCTCCATTGGCTGCATAAGAAATGAGCTGCATGGAGGAGTTAGCAATGGAGTTAAGGATTCCTAGCTGTGAGCTAATCTTATCCTGAGACCCAGCAGCTGACGGATCCTGTAAAACTTCTCCCAACTCTTTAAGAACATATCTTTGAAGGCGGGTGAAGTGACACAAGTAGTTCAGCGATCGCATGGCAAAGGTCGCTGAAGAAAAAATCCACTTGCTGTACCTGTCCATAGTCCTAGAATCCTTGTTAGGAGGATGGACAGGTACTGAAGGATCAGCTAGTTCCTTCTTGGTGGCTGCAGCCACCACCATGGTATCAACCGGGACACCTTTTGTCAAATATTGTCTATCTGGTGGGGCCGTAATAAATTTAGAAGGCCTCCTAGGAAAAGGTTCCACCGAATCCGGGGCCATCCACACCTTCTGAGCCACTACATCCATAAGAGGGTCGAAAGGCGGAGACACCCAGGAGGTGGAGGGTCGAGATCCGAACGCCTCCAGGTATACTGACTCATCCTCAGAAGGATTAAGGGAGGGCCAGTTCCCCCTCTGCTTAAGGAGTTCAAGGATGTCTGAGAAAGAGACATCCTCAGAGGAGGACCTTGGGGATCCCTCCGACTCATCCAAATCAGTATCAGATGTAATAGACTCGGGGGAGTCTAGATGTTTCCTCTTACATGTCCTCTTACGAGGAGGTTCACCTGACGGATCAGGAGAAGCCTCGGAAGAGGAAGATATTCCCAATGGGGAAACCTGAGGCGTTGGATCTCTGGGTCCGGGAGCAAGAGAGTGGGAAGAGACATCAGCAGGCACTGTAGTGGGAGGAGCTGATGGAACTGACTGTTGACTATGCCCAGGGGCTAGTACACTCCTCATCACCTCGAAGGCTCCCCCATCAGAGAGACCAGAAGGTTCCCGCTCTGAAGAGATAGGAACTCCAGGCCTCACCGAGAGGGAAGGCTCCGAGGCAGATGTCGGGGCTGAGCTCACCAACGCCGAAGCCCCGAGAGGGAGAACGGGGTCGGACAAGGGTCTGATGCCACTCGCCCCCTCGGAGCCGACGAGAGAGACCAGACGCCCGGATCCCTCCAATGAAGGCCTCAAGGAGGAAATCAGAGCAGAGGATGACGGAGCCAAAAGGGGTGGTATCAGCTCCGAAGCTACAACAGTCACGGCTCCGAGGAGCTCCGGCTCCGAGCTCTGTAAGAGAGTCGAAGGAGGAATGTTAGGTGGATGTGAAATACCTACCATCTGTTGAGATGGGCTATGAAGCATTTGGGCCAATGCCTGAGACTTTAATAGTCTACTCACCACTCTCTCGAGGTCGTGATCAGACAGCCTGGACGACCGAGAAGAACGGCTCCGATGGCTCTGCTCCGAGAGCAAGGGTGATCTCAGAGCCGAACGTATCGATTCCAGTGAGGGGGATCGAGATCTCTTTTTAGAGATAGGTGGAACCGAAGGAACCGAGGATACGTCGGCTCTGGCCGGAGCCGACACTGAGTGTCCAGATCTGGCAGTATCGGCGTCGGATGGAGCCGATTCTCGACACTAAAGAAGTTGAACCAGTAGCCGACGGCTTGGGACTTGCAGCCGAAGGCTTAACAGGTTTCGAGGGCTTCCCCGGAGCCGACAGCTCTCAGGCTTTAATAAGCCCCTCAATATTAACTTATTTCTGTGCTCCTGCAGGACTCATGGGCTGAAGGCATGACAGATAGCACAAGAGTCCTGCAGGTGCAGAGGTCCCAGGCAGTAAACAAAAGAAGTGTGACCGTCTGTCAGAGACATCTTTTGACAGCACGAGTCACACTTCTTGAAGCCTGAGACCTTTGTGTCCTTCGACATAGCTGTGTCGAGGGAACACAAGTTGACAGGAAAAACACAAACACACACACACAACTAACACCCAATCAAAAAAACTAAACTTAACAGGGATACAACACTCACATACACAAAAATCCCTGACAGGAAAAATTAGGAAAGGGAAAGGCCTAAGGCCTAATCTAGGGAAAGGGATAAATAACCCGAAAAAAAGGGAACAGTAACGGGAATAGGGTTAAAATAAATGTTAAAGTTCACAAAACCACTAGGGTTATGAAAAATACAAGGGATGAGACTAAAAGTCTTATTCTAAGAAAAACTTACCTAGAGCTGGTAAAAGAGGCACCTCGTTAGCGAAGCGGCAAACGAGATCTGGGTAGTCTCTGCCTTGCATCATGGGATATAGGGTTGCCTCGAGCTGGTAAAATTAGCTCTCGAGCTTAGCAAGTGCCGAGTCGGAGCCGATCCAGCAAGAATGAAGGCGAGATTGACAACTTAACATCATCCAGTAAAGCAGCCAAGACAGGAAGAATAGCCTCAGGTTTACGAGACCTTAACTGCAACAACTGATAGTACCTTTTATGGAAATTAGAGACCTGAGCACAACCCCACTTAAAAAAAAATTCATCGTCCTAGAGAGTGGGTCTTCAAAGGAAATTTCCTCCAAAGGAACATCAGATTCCTCCTCCTCCTCTGACCCATAGTCCAAAGGAGAAGGAATATGAACAGGATAGGTTAGGGATTCATCAGCAGAATCTGACTTATCTTCAGAAGAATCCTGGTCTCTAGGCCTTTTCAGAGGAGTAGAGGACCAAGGAGGAGCAGGAACTGAAACCCCATGATGAGGCTTTAAGGACATTAAGGCAGAAGATAACCTCTGAATAAAAGCCTGCCACTCAGTCTGTGGATCCCCTGAAGCAGAAGAAACAGCTTTAATTTTTTTGTTTCTTTTTTAAGGGAACGTCCTGAGAAGGCTCAGATCCAGGACGACAGTCAAGAACCGCAGCAGGAACTTCTTCCCTAACTAGAAACTGAGGACCTCCCCTAGGCCCCTCAGAAAACATCAACCACGGTTCCCTCTTAATGTCCGACATGGATGCCTGCAAAGCCTCTTCAGACAAGCTGCCAGCTGGATTCTCACTGGCCTCCAACACGGTCGTGGCAGAGGAATCCGACAACACAGCCAGGCAAGCCTCCGGGTTCATAATGACCTCAGGAGAAACACCTGTCAGAGGGTGGACAGTGGAAGATTCCAATTGTACCTTTTTCACCTTCTTCTTCCCTAATGGCTGATCCTCGGGGTGGGTGATTGCTTCCATAGTATCTTTAGAAAGTAGCCTAAGACACTAGTTCTCAAGATACAAGGAAAGGGAAGAAAGTCTACTGTGAAGGGTTTTCAGAACAAATGCCTGACAAATAGAATAAGACGTATGGTCATGAGAAGCATCTAAGCAAAAAACAAAACAAAAAAAACCACTTATCGTGGCGGTGTCTTTGGAGAATCTGTCTCCCACACTGGTATTTACTTTCCAGGTTAACATTAATCTCAAGGAACTCAAAAAAAAAAAAAAAAACCCCAAGAAAAAACAAAATCCCCAATGGGGCACTTATCTTGCAAAAAACAACAAGCAGGTGTGGGATTGGATATATATATATATATATATATATATATATATATATATATATATGTGTATATATGGATCTACTTCATTTGGTCGACAACTCATATGACTGACACTCATTTGGTCGACAGCTCATTTGGTCGACAAACATTCCAGGTGGGGGGCTGTCCCCCCCCCCAACTATATATAACAACTCCAAGGTCGCACAACAGTGGGGAGGGGGGCAAATCCCAGGTTTTTGCCTTGAATACTTTTTGTCAGCCAAATGAGCTGTCGACCAAATGAGTTTCGATCATATGAGCTGTCGACCAAATCAGGTAGGCCCATATATATATATATATATATATATATATATATATATATATATATATATATATATTGGTATCAGACACAAACATAATAAAGGTTGTTAAGTTTAAAGAATATAAGTATAAGATGACATCTTTGCTTAGTTTACCAGAAAGCTTTAGAAAAGGAGTAGGCATGAAAATCAAGCCAAAAGTGAACAAAAACCAGGTAGGAACAGAAAGGGCAAAAAGAGCAAAAGAGAAAGAAAAGATATGTATAAATCCTACAATTATAGTAGAAAGTACAGAGATCTGCTGGAAGAACCCCATTCTGATCAAGAGCTGATGTACAAGTGGCTCAGGTGAGGTGAATTTAAATCCAACGATAAGAGGTAAGTATTGGCAGCTCAAGATACCAGACCATGGACTTGATGTTTCACAAAATCAATACAAAAGGTAGGAGATACAGACAAATGCAGGTTTTGCAGAACAGAAATAGAAATAGTTCTGCATTTTGTTGCAGACTGCAATACACTTATAGCTGAATGTTTATATACTGAAAAACATAACTGTTGCAAGTTTTTTTTAACTAGTTGAGAGACACTGGAAACATGAAAAACAAAAGATTAATGAAAAATGATGAAGTAAAGATTAAGTGGGATCATCTCATACTAGTAGCTAAGAAGATAAAAGCAAACAAACTGAATACTGTAGTCCAAAAAAAGACGATAATAATACCCATTTGTTAACCATGTAGGTCCACTGGACACACAGTCCCTTTTCAGAGGTGACCCAGGAGCAAAGTCTGGTTAAATGACTTGTTCAAGATGACACAGTAGACAAATGAGGATTGTGAGAAGCAAACCATGTACCACAGGAAACACAGCTCACAGCCTTAACCCTCTGTGCCAACTCTCAGAATGAAAGAAAAACCTGAGCAGCATTAATTATTGAAATGGGTACAGCCAGTGAAAACAGAGTCTTATGAACTGAAATACACAAATTTGTAAAATATCACAACATGCAAGCGAAAACTAGGGCAATGTGTAATAAGGATATACAGACAGTTTTACTTGTAGAAGAAGCAACTGGGCTAATAATGAAGACATTTCAGACATATTTACAAATGCTACAAATACAGGTAACCCCTTATCAATTGCTTAAAGAAGCAATTCTGGGTACAGTGTGGGTGCTGGGAAAAGCACTCATGACAACCACCAAACATTGAAACAAAACTGACTTCATAAACATTAATTATGCCCTGACTTAGGAGTGGGGCCCATTCTTGTGAAGGTATGTATAAAACCTAAACATCTGGAGAAATTAAACAAAATTCAAAACATTATACATGATACACATTTTCCCACAGAGACTATCACTGAGGTATCCAAATATTATACCTAGATTTTGGCATTGCAGAGAGCTATCCACCACATTATTTCACTGATGTTATACATACAGCCAACTGCAAGAGTGTAATAGGAAATTATTGGAATGGTTAAAAAATATGAGAGGGTAGGGGAGGATATATTTCCAGAAATGACATTTGGTTTCAGAGGAAATGCCATAGGACACTCATAGATGAATGCAATTCTAGTGTCAATAACTCTGAAGAGATTAACTTGATTGAGTCGACAGCATTGCCACTACCTATGTTTCTGAAAAATGATTGGCATACATTATATATAGAATACACAGATGTAATGAATATGGGAAGATAGTAGGATATGGCTTTTAGATTCAGAGGGTTACTCAATAAATATATAAGCTTCAACATGGGATTAAGAAAGCTGCTGACTACTGTGAAAGATGTTATTATTGACAGCAACCTCTCTTTTGACCACCACATTGTCACTGTGGTCAGAAAGTCCTTCTGTATGGCACATCTCATTACTAAGGGTTTTGCATCCAGAAAGAAAGAGGTCATTGTCTCCCTCTACTCTTCCCTCATTAGGCCAATCATCAAGTACAATGCCTCATTTGGCATGTACCACACTAGACACCTGCAACAACTGGAGAGGCTGCAAAAGTACCTCACAAAGAGGATCCTAGGCATTAAACACTTGTCCTATATGGACAGACTCAAAAAACCCCAACTATTCTCTGTCTCATATCGCCTACTTAGAGGCGATCTCTGCTTGACTTATAAAACCATGTCTGACCCATCTCTGTTAGAAATGCTACATCTAAA